>NC_050579.1:122326982-122626982 GCF_011100635.1 Trichosurus vulpecula
GGTGTTTCAAGGTAGGACCTAACAATTACCAGACTTTTTGTGAGGTTGGTGGCACCAATGATGCCACCTTGTGGGCACTGACCCCCTTTTGAAAATAGTATTTATTTTGTGACAAAAGTGCCACCTTCCACTCTCTCCAGTCTGATCCATATGTTTTTCAGTGCATCCCAAGGGCTAGACATAGTTTAGCTTCTTTACCCCCCAGTTCTTTTCTTCCCTGTCCCCATCCCCTCTGTCAGCCCCACAAAGATTACCAGCACCTCTGCACTCCTGATTCAGGGTTGGAGTTTAGCAATGCAGAGATGCATCCCTCTCTGCCTCTGCTTTTAGCATTGGGGCCCGCAAATAACTTCCAGGAGGCCTATCATATGGTTAGCATGAGCCAATGAGAAGGCTTCAATACGGCAGTGGTTGCCAAAAGAGCAGATGTGTCTGAAGTCTGCACCAGTTCATTTGGTGACCTCCTGAAATCTCTGAAAGATTTATACTGCTAATTATAGACCTTTTTTCACCCTGGTTTTTACCATCCTTCCCTTTGCTTAAAAAAAAAACCAACTAGGAAACATATCCATTTTTTAAATCCCATGTTATTTTAGAAAGGACATAATTTTTAGAATATTGCACTGAAATACACTAGGGTGATAAATGTTTTCATAAACCACAATCCAGACTTTGTTTTTAGATTTTTTTTAAGTTGGCAAAATAAAAGGGGGGAGGGATGCCACAGCTATTTATACAGTTATCCTGAATTAAGAAAGCTCAAGATAATTAAAAATGACAACAATAACAAACGTGCTTCAGTTGGAATTTGATATTTATTACGGTTTAAAAGTTGTGAAAATAAACCAGAGTTGACTGGAAATTTATGTGTTCATCGGATAATTACTGGTGAGAAGAGACTGCAAGAGAAATTGGATGGTTTAGCAGGCCATACCGCAGTCGTTAATTGAGGAAATGAGCTGCATGTTATAGTCCAATTTTATTTTGACCATGGAGATTTCCTTCGTCAGCATTTAAAGCAAACAAACAAATAGGGAACTCTAGATGGATCGCCCCTATTTAAATGGGATGTGAAAAGGGGAAAACAGCATTAATGCATCTCCCATATGTGTGCCAATCCTACTAGGATCAAAGTTCTCAATTTTCGATTTTCTCTGGTAGCATTAAGATGAATGTTATTCCTCTGCCAATTTTGCCCAAAAAATAGGACCACGGGTTTTCAGACAATGAGTGCTAAGCCCACTGGCAGCCAATGAAGGTGCTGTGAAACTAAGAAATGTGAGAGTAGACATTGAGTTCACATGAGCACACTCATAACATGTGAGTTAGGTGCACAAAGTTCAGAAAGAAGAAAGGACAAAAAAAAGAGAAGTTTAAGACGGAGAACAATCCATATTTTATGGATCAGGCCCCTTGGTACATAAATTACAGCACAATCAATTCCTAAAGAATCAAGAAATTGGTCTAAGAGTTATAGCGATTGTGAGGAGTGAGTTGGCTTAGTGGACAAAACACAGGTCAAGAAGCCTGCACAGGTCTCCTGACTGCCATTTAACAGCTGTATAACCATGGTAAGACATTTTTACCTCTCTGGGTCTCAGCTTACTCATCTGTAAAACGGGCACTACATAGGCTGTTGTGAGGAAAGCAGTATATAAATGGTCATTATTAGTAAAATGTAAATGGGTACTTGAATAATTCCTATTTTGGACAAGCAAGAAGCAAATTAGTCAGTAGGGATTTCACAATATGTAGTTACTATTGATGCTTATGTTAAATGCTAAATTCCAGAAGGCAATGACCTGAAAAATGGCATGGACCTGATTCTGTAACATGGATTTAGGCCACAACAGGTAAAGGAAAGAACAATCCCAAACAAATTTCACCATTGATTGGAATTCTCCCATTAATAACCTCAGAGGAGGCGATATGTACCCAGAGCCCTCCACACACACACACACACACACACACACACACACACACACACACACACACACACACCTCAAACAAAAATGTCCACTCCGAGACAATTCTAAACCCGTTGTCGCTGATCCAGGAAAATTTGTTGTCAGGGACTTGATTGTGTATGAAAGGAATGTTGTTTTGTTTCAGAACCAAAGATTTCCGACAAGATAGAGCATGAGCTTTCTGAAAGGGGAGAGCTTTTTGTTTTTTTCTCACAAACATGCTCAGACATAGCTTTCCTTTCAGCTAATTAAGCTGTTTTAAAGCAAACTGGTCAAACAGTGACATCCCAGTGGGGAGCCTTGGAGTCAATTGCATGATCTAGAAGGCAGGACACTTAAAGGGTGACTCCAACTATTGTTTCCCTGAGCTGAATATTTTCTCCTTGGTCAATGCTGCCAAAGTGACCCATACAATTGGGAGAATTCAAAGCCACTGACCTCAAGAGATGCCATTAAGAAGGCAACCACAGAATAAGATTTCATGGTCAGGAGCCAAACTTACTCTCTCCTACCAAGTCCTGATGCTTACAATATTTTATATGTATGTTTTCTTCCTGTCATTAGCATATGGTTAAAACAGCTAGCTAAAAAGAGAACACAGCCATCAGGAATTGCTATAAATAATTATGCCCGTGCGAACGTGAGAGTCACAAGGCTTTTTAAATAAGCAATGTAATGAAGAAGAAAATAGTCTTGGGGAAATATGGTGGGTCCTTGAGTAGAAAGACAGTGAATAATTAGCAAGACTAAGTTTCACTTTGCTAAGTCACACACATGGTGTGGATGATGGACTCTCCCTGTCATATATTTTGTTGAACAGAGTATGACACCCATTGTCTTTCCAAGCTGTTGGACAGAAAGTTGGTGTTTCAGCATCTGCCAAATGACCATTCACTTTCCCATATGGGGGTGGGGGATGGGCATAAAATATTTTAAACATTCTATTAAATATAGTAGGTGCCAGGGAAATATTTGCACTTCCACATTTTATTCGCAAATCTCAATACACTGTCACAGCTTTGATTTTTCAGCATGGGTAAAATGGATGCTTGTAAGCCCTGACAATTTGAAGAAAGTTAACTCTAACATACTCAGAGGCACACACACGTACTCACACATTCATTGAGTGGGGGGTTGTGGAGGGGGAAAAGTCCATCACTGAGCACAGTCTGGCAGTTAGTATGCACTTCATAAATGTTTATTGATTGATTTCACTAGTATGGAGAACTTCCAGTGAAAGAAATCCCATCATCAATGCGGATCAGCATAATAAGTAACTTGCTCATGGTCATTCAGCCAAGTATCAGAGACACAACTGGAACAGAGGTCTTCCTGACTACAAGATCCATTCTCCCGCATTGCCTTTAACTCTAACAATAGCATAATGTTAAATATTCCTCTACACTAGCAAAGCCACTCCAAGGTTCATAAGGCTAGCCTGAAAGTCAAAAAGAACTTGGTTCAAAGCATACTTCTTGCAGACACTGGCTGTGTGACCCTGGGGAAGTCACCTAACCTCTCAACGGTTACTCAAGCTAAGTCACAAACTTAGTACTGATCTACATTGGTAGAAGGAAGTTCCTCACTGATCACTGCTTTTATCAATGAAATCACTGATCTTAAAAAAAAACCAAAGAAGGTTTGGGGCCAACCACTGTCTGCCTTAAATCAATCTAGGTCTTCCTACAGAGGCTTTACAGAAGTCCACACACTACCAAAGCAATAATCTTCACAGTGTAGTAGAAAGAATGCTATACTTGGCTTATGGTCTACAGGCTCACCACTAACCATCTGGATCCATGCTGGGATCACTTTTGACTCTCATAATCTATGATTCTATGAAAGAAGAAAACAAAGAAGATTTTTTTTAAAAAGAGTGAAAAATTAGAATAATAGTGGATTATTTGTAACTTTTCCTTTGTTGTTTAGTCATTTTTCAGTTCTGTCTGACTCTTTGCAACCTCATTTGGGGTTTTCTTGGCAAAGATACTGGAGTGGTTTGCCATTTACTTCTCCAGCTCAGTTGACAGATGAGGAAACTGAGGCCAATAAGGTTAAGTAACTTACTCAGGGTCACATAGCTTATAAGTGTCAGAGAGTAGATTTGAACTTGATTCCAGAACTGCCACTCTATCCACTGCACCACCGACCTGCTCCTTGACTCAGTAAGTCAATATACTAAAGACACAGGTAAATGATTCAAAAAAATGTTGTGAACCATGGTGTAAAGAGGAGAGCAAGAGACCTCAAGAGAACAAGGCAAATGCACACAAGACAAAAAAATTAAGAGGCTGTAACTTGCTCCCAGGGACAGAAGAAGAGTAAAAAGGTAAAAGAAAGTTTGGAATCCATCAGTGTTCTGTTCTGTCTAGTCAAACATAAGTCTATGCTTATTTATAGCAGGTATTGTGTTTGTCTATGGGACTCAATAACTCAATATACTAAAGACACAGGTAAATGATCCAAAAAAAGCAAATCCATTTGCTAATAAGGAATCAATTTAAAAATGAAACTCTTCCCAGTGTAAGGTAATAGTTCTGCCCAACTCAACAGTTCAGCCTGCCTTAATTACTTCTACTCCCAATGGTTTTCATTAGAGTGATTCGTAAGCCATGCTGGTAGCTTAAGATCATTGGACTTTGAGTCAGAAGAACTGGGTTTGAATTTAGCTCTGCCACTTTCTAGCTATGTGACACTAGGCAGATGTCTTCTTCTCTCTGCATCTCAGTGGCCTTATCTATAAAAGGAGACAGTAGTAATAGATGTCTAGAGTCTCTTCTGGTTCTAACATTCTATGATTTTATATGATGCTCAGGCACCGTAGCTCTCTCCTCTCCTTCCTTCCCCCCATCTACTTTCCCATACATACTGCAAATGAAAATGGCTTATCATAGGGCTGTCACTAAATAGTCAATATAAGTGGAATTTGGCAGTTGCTTTGCCATGGCTAGGCTTGCTCAGTCTATATCAACATGCTGTAAACCAATGGATTGTGGAGAGCAGCTAGGTGGCTCAGTGGGTAAGGGACCAGGCCTGGTGTCAGGAAGATCTGAGTTCAGATCTGGCCTCAGATACTTACTAACTGTGTGACCTTTGAGTAAGACATTTAACCTCGGTTTGCCTCAGTTTCCCCATCTGTAAAATGGGGATAATAATAGCACCTTCCTCCCAGGGTTGTTGTGAAGATCATATGAGATAATACTTGTAAAGCTTTTAGCACAGTGCCCAGCACATAGTAGGTTCTATATAAATGTTATTATCATCATCACTGTTCAGATCCATTGCTTAGATGGCCATCAGGAAGCAGGCTGGGTGATGTGTTTGTCCCCTGAGTATCACTGACTGTAAGATCTGCTACATGTACTACCCAAACTGCTTAGAATGCTCCTGTGCAGTTATTTCCATTAAGAAAGAATAACGATATGGGGGGCAGAGCCAAGATGGTGACTGGAGAGCAGGGACTTGTGTGAGCTCCCACCCAGGTCCCTCCAAAAACCTATAAAAAATGGCTCTGAACAAATTCTAGAGCTGCAGAACCCACAGAAGGGGAAGAGGGAAGCAGGGCGCCAGCCCAGGACAGCCTGGATGGTCACTGGGTAAGGTCTATCCCACTGAGCTGGGAGTGGAGCAGAGCCGAGCCCAGAGTGGGCTGCACACTGACCCACAAGGCCGGGAGCCAGGCAGAACAGGCCCTAGTGCCCAGAATCAGTGAGGTGTGGCAGTTACCAGACTTCTCAACCCACAAACACCAAAGACAACAGAGAAGGTTAGTGGGAAAAGCTGTGGGGAAAGAGGAGTTCTTGGACCTCATATTAAAAACCCCTAACTAGATTCAATGATCTCTAAGGCCTCTTCTAGCTCCAACATTCATTCTATTCTTCTTCTGCTAAATAATTTGATACCACTGAGGCCAATCACAAATGTAGTCATTATGCTAAGAATATACTTTGAAGTCTCCTTTTGGTTAAAAAATTGCTTGAGGAGAGGGAAGGTTGAAGGTCATGTGTGAATGCTTATTTTCCACATATGTACAATAAAATCTACAACTTTCACCAATGACGTTTGCTACTTATTCATGTTTTGAAGTCAAATTTAATTCTTCCTGGACTATGAAGAGCCTGAAAGGTTGTGTATAAATTTGTGTAATCAAATTACTTTTAAATAGAAAGCAGCTACTCTACAATGTTGTGTCCTTCTTCAGTCATGTCTGACTTTTCATGACCCCATTTGGGGTTTTCTTGACAAAAATACTGGCGTGGTTTGCCATTTTCTGCTCTAGCTCATTATACAGATGAGGAAACTGAGGCAAGCAGGCTTAAATTACTTGCCCAAGGTTACACAGAGGTCAGATTTGAACTCAGGCAAAGGAGTCTTCCTGACTCCAGGCCCAGCACTCCATCCACTGCACCACCTATAAACTCTTTTTTACTTTTTTTTCATTTTTCTACCTATTGTCACTAGCTCTTTTGGTTGCCATGCCACGACTGTACACTCATAGTTCTTTGAGGGCAGGGACTTTGCTTCCTTCTGCTTGTATTTGTATTCCCAATGTTTGGCACAATGCCTGTCACATAGCAATTACTTACTAAATGCCTGTTGACTGACTGATTCTATCAAAACTTCCAGATCTCTTTCAGGTAAATTTCTGTACAGCCATGAATCTTCATCATGTATTTATGAAGTTGATTTTTTGAACCCAAGTGAAAAACTACATTTATCCCTATTGAATTTCATCTTTTCAGATTCAGCCCAGTGTTTGATTTTGTCAAGATTCTTTTGAATAGCCATTTACTTCCATTCCCTCTGGGACTGTGTTTTCTCAGTCATACTCTTTCATGTATCTTTTCCATTCTACTCAATACTTCCCATCAGTCCACAAACATGCTCAAGTCTCCTCATACTAAAAAACAAAACAAAACAAAAAACCCAACACACCCCTTTCCTTCATTCTCCCACCCCTGCAGACAATAATCTTATCTCCTCTCCTTCATGAGGATCAAAGGGACAAATTTGTAAAAGCACTTAGCCTAGCACATGGCAGATGTTTAACAGATGTTTGTCCCCTTCCTTGTTCTCCACTGACCAATTCTAGAAAGAATAGGCCGCTCTTACTGTCTCTACCCCATCTACTTGGCTCCCAATCCTGACTCTCTACTGAAACCATTTTCACCTAGGTTAATTATAACCTCTTGATTCTTAAATCCAAAGGCCTCATTCTTCTTGAGCTCTGCCATACTTGCCAGTGTTGACCACTCTCTACTTCTTAATTGATTCTCTCTTTTTAGCTTCTTTGCCACCGAACTCTTCTAGTACTTATCATAAAATCTCAATATTGAGAGGCCACTTAAAAAGTATAATCCTGACTCTGACTCCCAGGAGCCAAGATGGTGGGGTAAGTACACTGAAGAAAACAACTCCTTAAAAAGCAGAACTTACCAAATGGAAAAGGAGACACAAAAACTCACTGAAGAGAAAAACTGCTTCAAAAGTAAAATGGGCCAAACGGAAAAGGAGGTACAACATCTAATTGAAGAAAACAATTTGTTAAAAATTAGAACTAGGCAAGTGGAAGCTAACAACTCTATGAGACTTCAAGAATTAGTCAAGTAAAATCAAAAGAATGAAAAAATAGAAGAAAATGTAAAATACCTCATTGGGAAAACAACTGACCTGGAAAATAGATCCAGGAGAGATCATTTAAAATTATGGGTCTACCTGAAAGCCATGAAGAAAAAAAGAGCCTGGACAGTGTCTTTCAAGAAATCATCGAGGAAAATTGCCCTGAGGTCCTAGAATCAGAGGGTAAAATAGTCATCAAAAAAAATCTCCCAAATTGAAAATGACAAGGAATATTGTAGCAAAATTCCAAAATTGTCAGGTCAAAGAGAAAATGCTGCAAGCACCCAGAAAGAAACAATTTAAATATCATGGAACCACAGTCAGGATTACACAGGACCTTGCAGCTTCTACATTAAAAGATTGGAGGGCTTGAAATATGATATTCAGTAAGGCAAAGGGGCTTGGATTACAACCAAAGGTCAACTACCCAGAAAAACAGAGCATAATCTTTCAGGCAAGGAGATGAGAATTCAATGAAATAGGGGACTTCCAAAACTTCCTGATGAAAAGACCATAGCTCAACAGAAAATTTGACCTTCAAATACAAGACTCAAGAAATGCATAAAAAGGTAAACAAGAAAGAAAAAAAAACATGTTATTCAAAAAGGGCAAACTGTTTACATTCCTACAAGGGAAGATGATATTCATAACTCTTGAGCATTGTATCTTTATTGCAACATTTACAAGGGGCATATATAGACAGAGGGTATGAGTATAAGTTGACTTTGATGTGATGATAAAAAGTCTAATTAAGTAGTGAAAAGGTATTCTACTGGGAGAAGAAGAAAGGAGGCAGAAAAGGGGAAATTACGTCACAAGAAGGGGCACAAAGACCTATTATAGTAGAGGGCAAGAAGGGAGGGAGATGAGCATTGTTTGAATCTTACTCTCATCAGATTTGGCTCAAAGAAGGAATAACATAATCAGGTACAGAAATCTAACTTATAAGTTATATATATATAGATATAGATATATATAGTTATATATAACTTATAAGAAGTAGGAAGGGAAAGGGGAAAGAAAAGGGACGGGGTAGATAGAAGGGAGGGAAGAAACAGTAAGGGAAAGGGGGAAGAAAATGGAAGGGACTAATAGAAGGGAGGGCAGATTGAGGGAGGCAGTGGTCAAAAGTAAAATTTTAGTGAGGAGGAAAAGGGAGAAAGGAGAGAGAAAAGCATAAACGGGGCAGGGGGAAAGAGGACAGAGCGAAACACACAGATAGTAATCATAACTGTGAATGTGAATGGGATGAGCTGTCCCATAAAACAGAAGCAGATAGCAGAGTGGATTAAAAACCATAATCCAAGAGAATGACAATAATGAGACAACATACCAAAACTTACAGGATACAGCAAGAGCAGTTCTTAGGGGAAGTTTCATATCTCTAAATGTTTACATGAATAAAATAAAGAGGCAAATGAATTGCACATGCAACTAAAAAAACTAGAAAAAGAACAAATTAAAAATCCCCAGTTGAATACCAAATTAGAAATTCTGAAAACCAAAGGGGAGATTAATGAAATTGAAATTAAGAAAACTATTGAACTAATAAATGAAATTGAGCTGGTTTTATGAAAAAAAAAATAAAATAGATAAACCTTCAGTTAATTTGATTTTTTAAATAAGAAGAAAACCAAATCACGAACATTAAAAATAAAAGGGTGAATTCCCCACCAATGAAGGGGAAATTAAAACAATAATTAGGAGCTGTTTTGCCCAACAGTATGCCAGTAGATTTGACAGTCTTAGTGAAATGGATGAATATTTACAAAAATATAAACTGCTCAGATTAATGGAAGAGGAAATAAAATACTTAACCCCATTTCAGAAAAAGAAATTGAACAAGTCATCAATGAACTCCCTAAGAAAAAATCTCCAGGGCCAGAGGGATTTACAAGTGAATTCTATCAAACATTTAAAGAGCAATTAATTCCAATACAATATAAACTATTTGGGAAAATAGGCAAAGAAGGAGTCCTACCAAATTCTTTTTATGACACAAATGTGGTAGTGATACTTAAACCAGGAAGAGGCAAAACAGAAAAAGGAAATTATAGACCAATTTCCCTAATGAATATAGATGCAAAAATTGTAAATAAAATATTAGCAAAGAGATTATAGCAACTTATCTTGAGGATAATACACGATGACCAGCTAGGATTTATACCAGGAATGCAGAGCTGGTTCTATATTAGGACAACTATTGGCATAATTGATCATATCAATGACAAAACTAATAGAAATTGTATGATTATCTCAAAAAATGCAGAAAAAGCCTTTGACAAAATACAACACCCATTCCTATTAAATAAAAACACTAGAGAGCATAGGAATAAATGGAGTCTTCTTTAAAATGATAGATAGTATCTATCTAAAACCATCAGTAAGCATTATATGTAATGAGGATAAGCTAGAAGCATTTCCAATAAGATCAGAGTGAAATAAGGATGTCCATTGTCACCATTGCTATTCAATATTGTGCTGAAACTTAGCTTTAGAAGTAACAGAAGAAAAAGAAATTGAAGGAATTGGATACAGGCAAAGAAGAAACAAAACTATCACTCTTTGCAGATGATATGATGGTACACTTAGAGAATAATAAAAAATCAAGTAAAAACATTACTTGAAATAAACAAATTTAGCAAAGTTGCAAGATATAAAATAAATCCACATAAATCATCAGCATTTCTATATATTACTAACAAAGCACAACAGCAAGAGATAGAGAAATTCCATTTAAAGTTACTGTAGACATTATAAAGTATTTGGGAGTCTATGTGCTAAAACAAACCCAGGAACTATATTAACACAATTAAAAATTGCTTTTCACACAAATAAAGTCAGATCTAAGTAATTGGAAAAATACCAGTTGTTCATGGATAGATCGAGTTAATATAATAAAAATGACAATTCTACCTAAATTAATATACTTATTCAGTGACATACCAATCAAATTACCAAAAAAAATTTTATAGAGTTAGAAAAAAGAATAACAAAATTCATTTGAAAGAACAAAAGGTCCAGAATACCAAGGGAATTAATGAAAAGAAATGCAAGGGAAGGTGGCCTAGCTGTACCAGATCTTAAATTGTATTATAAAGTAGCAATTATCAAAACTACTTGGTACTGGCTAAGAAATAGAGTGGTCAATCAGTGGAATAGGTTAGGTATGGAAGAAACAATAGTCAATGAGTATAGGAATCTACTGTTTCATAAATCCAAAGACTCCAGCTTCAGGGATAAGAACTCACTATTTAACAAAAACTGCTGGGAAAACTGGAAAATAATATGGAAGAAACTAGGCAAACTTGACCAATATCTTTTTTTTTTCTTTTTTTTAATTTTTATTTATTTATTTATTTATTTGACATATTTAGTTTTCAGCATTGATTTTTACAATAGTTTGAATTACAAATTTTCTCCCCATTTCTACCCTCCCCCCCCACTCCAAGATGGCGTATATTCTGGTTGCCCTGTTCCCCAGTCAGCCCTCCCCTCTATCACCCCCCTCCCCTCTCATCTCCTTTTCCCTTCCTTTCTTGTAGGGCAAGATAAATTTCTACGCCCCATTGCCTGTGTATCTTATTTTTTAATTGCATGCAAAAACTTTTTTTTGCTTGTTTTTGAACATCTGATTTTAAAACTTTGAGTTCCAAATTCTCTCCCCTCTTCCCTTCCCACCCACCCTCCCTAAGAAGTCGAGCAATTCAACCTAGGCCACATGTGTATCATTATGTATAACCCTTCCATAATACTCACGTTGTGAAAGACTAACTACATTTTGCTCCTTCCCAACCCATCCCGCTTTATTGAATTTTCTCCCTTGACCCTGTCCCATTTCCAAAGTGTTTGTTTTTGATTACCTTCACCCCCATCTGCCCTCCCCTCCATCATCCCCCCCCTTTTATTTTTTTTTTCTTCCTCCCTCTTCTTTCCTGTGGGGTAAGATATGCAACTGAGTATGTATGGTATTCCCTCCTCAGGCCCAATCTGATGAGTGCAAGGTTCACTCATTCCCCCCTCACCTGCCCTCTCCCCTCCTCCCACGGAACTGCTTCCTCTTGCCACCTTTATGTGAGATAATCCACCCCATTCTATCTCTCCCTATCTCCCTCTCTCAGTATGATGCTCTCTCATCCCTTAATTTCATTTTATTTCTTTTAGATATCTTCCCTTCATCTTCAACTCACCCTGGGTCACACATATATATACACATAGATGTATACATACATACACATTCACTTATATATATGCATATTCCCTTCAGCTACCCTAATACTGAGGTCTCATGAATCATCCATGTCCTCTTTCCATGTAGGAATGTAAACAAAACAGTTCAACTTTAGTAAGTCCCTTGCAATTTCTGTTTCTTGATTACCTTTTCATGCTTCTCTTGATTCTTATGTTTGAAAGTCAAATTTTCTATTCAGTTCTGGTCTTTTCACTGAGAAAGCTTGAAAGTCCTCTATTTTATTGAAAATCCATATTTTGCCTTGGAGCATGATACTCAGTTTTGCTGGGTAGGTGATTCGAGGCTTTAATCCTAGCTCCATTGACCTCCGGAATATCGCATTCCAAGCCCTTCGATCTCTTAATGTAGAAGCTGCCAGATCTTGGGTTATTCTGATTGGGTTTCCACAATACTCAAATTGTTTCTTTCTGGCTGCTTGCAGTATTTTCTCCTTGATCTGGGAGCTCTGGAATTTGGCGACAATATTCCTAGGAGATTTCTTTTTTGGATCTATTTGAGGAGGCGATCGATGGATTCTTTCAATTTCTATTTTGCCCCGTGGCTCTAGAATATCAGGGCAGTTCTCCTTCATAATTTCTTGAAAGATGATATCTAGGCTCTTTTTTTGATCATGGCTTTCAGGTAGTCCAATTATTTTTAAATTATCTCTCCTGGATCTATTTTCCAGGTCAGTGGTTTTTCCAAGGAGATATTTCACATTGTCTTCCATTTTTTCATTCCTTTGGTTCTGTTTTATAATATCCTGGTTTCTCACAAAGTCACTAGCTTCCACTTGCTCCAATCTAATTTTTAAAGTAGTATTTTCTTCAGTGGTCTTTTGGACCTCCTTTTCCATTTGGCTAATTCTGCCTTTCAAGGCATTCTTCTCCTCATTGGCTTTTTGGAGCTCTTTTGCCATTTGAGTTAATCTGTTTTTTAAGGTGTTGTTTTCTTCAGTGTATTTTTCAGTATTTTTTTGGGTCTCCTTTAGCAAGTCATTGACCTGTTTTTCATGGTTTTCTCGCATCCTTCTCATTTCTCTTCCCAATTTTTCCTCTACTTCTCTAACTTGCTTTTCCAAATCCTTTTTGAGTTCTTCTATGGCCTGGGGCCAGTTCATGTTTTTCTTGGAGGCTTTTGGTGTAGGCTCTATGACTTTGTTGTCTTCTTTAGGCTGTATGTTTTGGTCTTCTTTGTCACCAAAGAAAGAATCCAAAGTCTGAGACTGAATCTGGGCGCGTTTTCACGGCCTGGCCATATTCCCAACCAACTAACTTGACCCTTGAGTTTTTCAGTGGGGTATGACTGCTTGTAGACTAACGAGTTCTATGTTCTACGTTTGGGGGGGAGGTGCCAGCTCTGTCAGAGCCACACTCCTCCTTCCCCAAGAACCCCCAGTCCAGACTGGGCTTAGATCTTCAGCAGGCTGTTGCACTCCTGCTCTGATCCGCCACTTAATTCCTCCCACCAGGTGGGCCTGGAGCCGGAAGTAACAACAGCTGTAGCTGCCCCACCTCCGCTGCCCCTGGGCTGGAAGCCGAACCGCGAACTCCTTCCACTCCCGCAGCTTTTCCCACTAACCTTCTCCGCAGTCTTTGTTGTTTGTGGGTCGAAGGGTCTGGTAACTGCCGCAGCTCACATATTCAGGGCGCTAGGGCCCCCTCCGCCCGGCTTCTGGTCTGGATGGTCCAAGTCGCTCAGGCTGGGCTCTGCTCCACTCCGTTCCCAGCTCCCAGCTCCGTGCAGGATAGACCTCACCCAGAGACCATCCAGGCTGTCCTGGGCTGGAGCCCTGCTTCCCTCTGCTGTTCTGTGGGTTCTGCCATTCTAGAATTGGTTCAGAGCCATTTTTTATAGGTTTTTGGAGGGGCTCGGCAGGGAGCTCAGGCTGGTCCCTGCTTTCCAGCCGCCATCTTGGCTCCGCCCCCCTGAACCCAAACTTGACCAATATCTTACACCCTATACCAAGATAAAGTCAAAATGGGTACATGAGTTAGAAATAAAGACTGATACTATAAGCAACTAGGAGAGCAAAGAATACTTTACCCGTCAGATCTATGAAGAAGGGAAGACTTTATGACCAAACAAGAGATAGAGAACATTATGAAATGCAAAATGGATAATTTTGAGTACCTTAAATTGAAAAGGTTTTGCACAAACGAAGCCAATGCAACCAAGATTAGAAGTGAAGCAGAAAGCTGGGAAACAACTTTTATAGCACTGAGTCAAATTTATAAGAATACAAGTCATTTCCCAATTGATAAATGGTCAAAGGATATGAACAGGCAGTTTTAGATGACAAAATTAAAGCTCTCTATAGTCAAATGAAAAAATGCTCTAAATCACTTTTGATTAGAGAAATGCATATCAAAACATCTCTTAGGTACCAGATCATGCCCATCAGATTGGCTAACATGACAAAACAGGAAGATGATAAATGTTGGAGAAGATGTGGGAAAATTAAAACACTAATGTATTGTTGGTGGAGTTGTGAACTCATCCAACCATCCTGGAGAGCAACTTGGAACTATGCCCAAAGAGCTATGAAACTTTGCATACCTTTGACCCAGCAATACCCTTTCTAGGTCTGTATCCCAAAGAGGTCATAAAAATAGGAAAAGGACCCACATATACGAAAATATTTATAGCAGCTCTTTTTTATGGTGGCCAAGAATTGGAAATTTGGGGGATATCCATCAATTGGGGAATGGCTGAACAAGTTGTAGAATATGAATGTAATGGAATACATTAAGAAATGATAAGCAGGCAGACTTCAGAAAAACCTGGAAAGACATATGAATGATTCTGAGTGAAGTGAACAGAACCAGGAGAACAGTATACATAGTAGCAGCCACATTATACAATGACTAACTTTCATAAACTTGGCTCTTCTCAGCAATGCAAGGATCTAAGACAACTTCAAAAGACTCATGATGGAAAATGCCGTCCACATCCAGAGAAAGAACTATGGAGTCTGAATGCAGATAGAAGCATAAAATTTGCTCTCTTTTGTTGTTGTTGTTGCTTTGTTTTGTTTCTTCTTTCTCGTGGTTCCTCCCATTGGTTCTAGTTCTTCTTTACAACACGACTAATGTGAAAATATGTTTAATATGAATGTATATGTAGAGTCTATAATAGATTGCATGCTGTCTTGGAGAGTGGGGAGGGGAACGAGAAAGGGAGAGAAAATTTAAAACTCAACAGCTTATGGAAGTGAATGTTGAAAACTAAAAATAAATTTTAAAAAGAAAAAAAGAGAACGATCATTATCTGAACAACAATCCCCTCTACAACATACTTGCAAGTGGTCATCCAGCTTTTTCTTGAATACTTCTAATGAAGAGGAATCTATTACCTCCTGTCAGTCCATGCCCTTTTGGATAGTTCTAATTATTAGGAAGTTTTTTCTTACCCCAAGCCAAACTTTGTTTCTTGAGACCATCCATCTATTGTTACCTAGCTCTTATCACATATTAGGGCCAAGAAGGGCCATTTCTTCTCCATGTGGCAGCCCTTCAAATACTTGAATATTAAGATCTTGTCCCTCCCTCTAAGTCTTTTCTTCTCCAGGCAACACATTCCCAGGCTCTTCAAATAAACCCCATATGTTATAATCTCAAGATCATTCACCATCCCTCTTGACTCCTGTCAGTGTTCTCCAACTTAACATCATCTTTCATAAAATTGAATACAATACCACAGATGTGGTCTGACCAGACCATAGTACATAGAAAGCCATATTTATTTACTGACCGTTGTATCACACTATTGACTCATATTAAAACTGAAGATTATTGAAACCCCAAGATCTTTTTCAAAAGAACAGTTGCCTGGCCCTTCCTCTCCTGATCTTGTCCTTGGGAAGTGGATTTTTGGAGATTCAAGTATAAAATTTTCTATTTATCACTAATAAATTGTGTCTCATTAAATTTGGTGCCAAGTTCTAGGCCAGGGGTGGAGAAACTGCAGCCTCGAGTCTACCTGTGGCCCTCTAGGTTCTCAAGTGTGACCTTTTGACTCAATCCAAATAAAAATCCAAAGAGATTTGTTCTGTGAAGTTTAGTTTCAGTCCAACGGCTGCACTTAAGGACCTAGAGGAACACAAGTGGCATCAAGGCTATGGCTTGATGGTTCCCCATCACTGTTTTAGGCTATCAAAAAAAATTTATCTTGATTCTGTCATGCAATATGTTAACTATCACTCCAAGTTTTGAGCCTTCTGAACATTTGATGAGTATGCCATCTACACCTTTGTCCAAGTCATTAGCAAAAATATTAAACAGTTCAGAGTCAAGAACAGATCCCTAAGACACTCTGCTGTGGACTTTCTTCCAGGTCATCCACAAGCAATTGTTGACTATTTTGGGAGCTTGGTCATTTGAAAAACTGAATTCCACCTGACTGCCCTATCACCCAGCCTGCAACTCTCCATCTCTCTACAAGAACAGCAGGAGAAATGTTACCAAATGTTGTTGCATTTTATTAGTTTTCTCTTGCCACTCGTTCCTTTTCCTGGCCATCTCTTTTTTTGGCTCTTCATTCTCCTTTGGTGCCTTAACTGCTATGACTGTCCCTCAAGATTCTGTTTTTCTATCCACATCCAGAAAAATAACTATGGAGTCTAAATGCAGTTCAAAGCATACTATTTGCTCTCTCTCTCTCTCTCTCTCTCTCTCTCTCTCTCTCTCTCTTTCTGTTTTGTTTCTTCTTTCTTCTAGTTTCTCCCATTGGTTCTAATTCTTTTTAACAATATGATTAATGTGAAAATATGTTTAATATAAATGTATATGTAGGGCCTGTATCAGATTTCATGCCATCTTGGGATGAGGGGAGGTAAGGGATGGGGAGAAAATTTGGAACTAAAATTTTTTCTGAACTAGACCTATGATTCATCAGTGTAAGAATTCCCAGCATAGAAAGTCCCTCCACCAATGAAGATCAGCAAATGTAATTATAGTCTCAGAGTTGCCTGAGTTGCCATATATGGTCATATATGTCAGAATCAAAACTTGAACCCAGGTCTTTCTGACTCAAGACCAGCTCTACAGTTGCTATGCTTTATTACTTCTCTATAGGCATCATTACCTTGGAATTAATTTTCTTATTCTTTCCTCCCTCTAACCCATACATCTGGTTACCTAGACCTATTGATTCCACATGTTTCACAATCATTTCCTCTTCTCTATTCCGAATGAAACCATAGTCTTGGCCCTCATCTATTCTCACCTTTGTGATTACAATAGTCTTCTAACTTGTCTTGCCTCTCCTACGCCTTCTTGTCTTAATTCTAATCTTCAAATCGTTGCCCAACACATGTTTTTTAATGTACAACTCCAATTACAAGGATTCTTCTACACAAAGACTTCAATACTTCAATAGCTTCACATTATTGACCAAAACCTTTGGTTCTTATATATAGGAATTTCCTCAATCTGAGTCCAACTGACCTTTTCATTACTATTTCATCCTAGAGAACTTTAATTACTCTGTATAAAGATGTAGTTTGCAGTAGAAATCTATAAAAACCTGTATCTCTGGCCTATTAGCTTAGTGAGTGGTTTTGTCTAAATTCAGATATACCTTATCAGCTCAAAAAAAGGAATGCATCAGTGAAAATAAAAGAATAACAAAAAGAGAGGAAAGGAAGTAAATCCTTACAAGGGAAACCTCTCAGGAAAAAAAAAACAACAAACAGAAGAACTGAGAAATTTACTAAACAAGAAAGAGGCCCTAATATATATATATATATACACACATATATATATACATATATATATACACATATATATATATATATTTTTTTAATTCAGACCTATGCTTTCATTTGTTTGAGAAACTCTTGGTATGGAAACTCCCTTCACCAATGTAGATCAGTAGTTCATTTGTAACTTTTAGTCTTAGAGAGTTTCCAGAGGCTAATTAGATAGGCTAATTGAGTTGCCCAGGATCAAACAGCTGGCATGGTATATGTCAAATGAAGGACTTGAATCTCTGGTTTTCCTGATTCCAAGGCCAACCCTTGATTTATTCTCAACAAATACTTTGGCATAAAAGAAAGCAAGAAGATACTTCTATAAAAGGGGGTAATGATACTATTAACAGTACCTAAATTCCTAGAAACAAGAATGAAACTGCTGGAAGAAACCTACCATGACTGAGAATCTTAATAAAAGAATTTTTAAAAGGTAGAAAGAGAATTACAGATCTTTATGAAGAATTCAAAAAGATTCAAGAGACTCTACAGTATACAAAAGGAGGTAGAAAATCTTAATAAAGCAATAGGCATGCCTAAAAAGAAAATGGTGAAAAACGAAACCCCACAATAATTCAGGAATATACATGAAATATTAGAACAGTCAAATGGCAGCAAAATTAAAAGAACATCTGTGGTCACTACAAACTAAAGCAACTGATCCTGAGGAAAAAGTTTGGCAAGATAATCTAATAGTGGTTGGACTTCTACAATAACAACAAAAAATGTGAATCAGAGAGTCTGAATGTCATATTTCAAGAAGTTATACAACCAAATTGCTCAATTGTGTCAGAATTAGAGGGCAAGGTGTGGACCAGTAGATCCATAAGCTATCAACAGAGAAAAATCTTAACTTTAGCTCACCCAGGAATATAGTCACCAAAGTCCTATGATCAAAAGGAAAGTATTTCAAGTTGCCAAGAGGAAGCAATTCATATGTCAAACAATCTCAGTTCAAGTTGCTTAGGACTAATCATCTAGGAAAAGAAATTAAAAGAAAAAAATCTGGAATTTTGAATTCTAGAAAGCAAAACAATTTTAAAACAATAATAACATCTTACAAAGCTGAGTACATTTTAACCAAAATTTTGGTGGATTTTAACAAAATAATTTCAAATTTTTAAATAGATTGGAGAAACTCCTCCTAGGAGTAAACCTGAATAACTATATGAGGAGGTAATGTGACATAAGTTAAACAATTAGCCTTGGAGCCAAGAGGATCTATATTCAGATCTTCTTGACACATCGACACATACTAGCTATTTGACCAGAGGCAAGTCATTTAAACTCCCAGGAACTCCAAGCAACTCTTTAAAACTATAAGCTGTTGATCTGTATAGGTTAAAGGAGTTTCCTTTCCAGATGTTCCCTATACTGATGAAAACCTAGGTCCAATAACCGCTGCCCCGCATCCATTCAAATGGGAAATGTGCTGTGCTATGTACTATGGACCAAAAAAAAAAAAGGAAACCAGACATATTCTCAGCCCTCAAGAAGCCTGCAGTCTAATAAGAAAGGGATAGCACTTGTAAAGAGATAACAATAATACACATTATAATATGGCAAAGATTGGTATGAGAGATGGAAGCCAGCAAAGGCCATGTAGCTTGGGAGTTTTATGGAGGTCATTACATCTGAGCTCAGCCCTTAAGGAACAAAAGGAGTTCAACAGACATTCAAGCAATCAGTCAATAAGCACTTATTAAATGCCTACGTATGTGTTGAGGGTTGCATTAGGCACTAGAAGTATGACTGTAAACGTGAAAGTGTCCCTCCTTTAAAGGAGTTTATATTTGATTGAAGAAAGTATGTACATTTATCAAGATATAGATATCTATGTGTGTATCAGATAAGGTGATAGAGAAAGAGTACCAATATCTGGAGGATAAGGAAAGACTTCCTGTAGAAGATGGATCTTGGCTAAGCCTTGATGGAAATCAGATAGATATGATTCTAGACCATTGCAAGCATAAAGAATGGCATACCCAAAGAGAAAAGGGGCAGGATTTGTAAGTAGTCTGGTTTTAATGGTACCTAGAGAATATGAAAGAGAATAGTCCGTAACAAGACTAGAAACATACTTTGGACCAGATTGTGAGAGGTCTTGAATACCAGAATAAAAATTCTGCATTTTATTTGATAATCAATGGCACAGATGTGCATTCAGGAAAATAATTCTTTCAGCATTATTTTGATTTAAACCCTTCCATTCATTCTATTCCTCCATATAGGTTTGTACCCCAAAGGGAAAATAAACCCAGTGTGAAACTAGTGAGGGGAGGAAATAACTCACTGAAGTCTGTCTCAGCCCCTTGGCCTCTCGTGGTTTTCAGAGATGTTACCCTAAGAATGTCACTGATGAGTCTCAAGTGCCAAGTCACCTCAGTGTTATTCTCATGCCTGTTGGCAGCTTCCGTGTTAAAGTCATCTCCACCCCACGGATGTTGGAGACTGAGTGTAATGAGTATGGTTCAGTAAGAAGTGGCACTCTCTGGATACAGTCTTGTCAACTTTGGCTCACCTCGAATTGCGGTTGTCTGAGTCTCCCTTCATTAGCCATGAGAAGACCTTCCCAGTGCCATTCCCTGGTCCTCTTTCCTGGCCCCTTGCTCTTTTTCCTGTGTAGTTGCATGTTAAACATGATGACTGGCTCTATAGAAGCCATGTGTTGTCATAATGTAACATCATTAAACAAAGTGTTTAGAGCAGTTTTTGCAGGGCCAGAACATGATCAACAAAGCCCGCCAATTACAGTGTCATTTTGGGTAGTTGTTAAGGTTTCAAATGTCTCCAACTTTCTCTGGTAGGCCATATTGAGCATGTCACAGTGAACATCTGAGATAACGATTTGCTCGGCAATGTGCAATTCTCGCTTTTTTTTTTAAATATCAGAGAAGAAAGAGTTCTTTATCCTAATTTGGCTCCAATGTCCACACACATTGCTCCAGCGTCTGTAGCAGCATGTGTTTCTAGGATTGTTCTGGAAGCGAAAATGCAGAAACAGCAGGGAGCAGAAGATAAACAGGCAATCCGTGACTCATTAAAACAAGCATTGGTAGCCAACATTGTGGAGTGTGTGAAGACCCCAGATCCAACTCGCCTATAAACTTTTTTTACCAGCTGGACTTAGCATCTGTCAGAGTTTGGAAGGAGAGATAATCTGGTACAAATGATTTCAGTGTGTCGCATTTATTAACCTGCCACCTTACATAACACTGCTGATTGGGAACTCGGGGAACCGTTTGTGCAACGACCCAGCCGATTGTTGGAATGTTACAGCTTCACTAATAAAGATGTGGGTGATTTTAAAAAGAAGGGAAAAAATGCAACAAACAAAGACCTCAGAACAACTGGAAAATAATAATGAAGCAAAGGGGGAAAAAAAGAAAAGCATCGTAGTCTTGAAAAATGTACGTGCTTAGAACGGTTTATGCTCATTTCAGATTTTGGTCATTTCCAATTCTTCACATCAATTAAGCAAACTTTTATTTTAAATAGTTGTCACATTTGCTTTTGCTAGCAGCCCTCAACAAATGCCATATGGGGAGCACTACCAATTCATTCCCCAGGCTTCTGTACAGAGCAAGAGAAATGCTTCAGTAGATGAATTTTTGACTAATTTCTGAAAGGCACTGTCCCTATTTCTGTAGAGTTTTCACAGTGGAATTGATAAGGAAGGAAATCAAAATGGAAGCAATATCCATTTTTTAGATCTTAGACTATATTTAAACTACATCCTAGTTAAGAAATCTAAATTCATGGACATTAAAGAAAATAATATCCCCCAGAAAATAATAATAATATACCTCCCAGTTACGCAATAATAATAATAGTAACAGATATTATTTATGTAATGTTTTACATTTTGCAAAACACTTACATATATTATCACATTTGATCAAGTACAAGAACACAGATTTATTTCCAGGACCTTGATCTTCCTACTTTTGCCACCAATATTTGCCTGGGGTTATTCAATATAGCAAGAGAAGGAAAAACCGCAAAGCAGGGTTTTGTTTCTTATTCAACTAGCATACCAGTAATTTCAAATTAATGGGGATGTTTACTCTCTAGTACAAAATTTGCACATATTAGCTTATAAAATATGGATAAGCTGGTTTCCTATAGCAAAATACAGTGTTGCCATTTCAAAAATGAAAATTGGAGAGACTTTGGGGAAAAAAATTCAGCCTTAGGAATTGCCTCACATTTTTGCAATGGTTAGCCTATTATTTGTAGTTTTGAAACTTTATTGGTCCCCAATCTAATCTTTTCTGAGTATAAAAACATTAACATATGGTTTAACACAGCACAGGGCTGGAAAGTCCATATCCCAAATGCGCATTGTATGCAGGGTGACATTCACACTAAATATCATCCCACAGGGTCTGTACTCCATTTTACCTGGGATTGGAGAGCCATGAAATCTCTGGAAAAGTTGTTCATGAGTCTGAACCAAATGGTGCACAGTGTACTGAGATACTAACAGTGTCTGCTTCTGCCAAAGGTTGTGGCTCAAATGTCTCTCTAAGTAACATTAAAAATCTGCTGCTTCATGCCTATGAATTTCAATATTTATAGTGTTCAATAAAATGGTCCACTGTCAGAGGGAGATGTGCCACTGTGCACTCTCTGAGCAGATGGGCCACAATATGGCACATTTACATGGACCAGCTGTGGAGAGCAGAAATGAATGCTGGTCATAGGCAGGGTACAGGCACCACATCTGGAATTGGAACAGACTGGCCTCTGTCCCCATTGTCAACTTTCCTAGAACAGGATGAGCTCTGATTTAAAGCTGCTCACCAGTGTACCTTAAACTGTATCAAGAGTGCTCATTAACACAAGAGACTATAGTGAGGTTTAGGGCCTGGAACTTCTCTGTTGGGCAGCTGTTAGAATCTGTGGGTGATACTGTGGAGTCTATCATAGAAACACCCAGGGGAGACATTCTCTCATGCATGGTGCAGTGTTCTATATTTAACATTAAAAAAAATTCCCATGTACTGTGCTACTTTTTACATTGAACATTTTTTGATCAGAAGAGAAATAATGTTCAGGAAAATGGACCATCCTGGGGGTCTTATTTTAATGATTTAGTAGAGATGCTCATATTTTTTTCAGGTTCTTAAAAGAGAGTAACCAAGAAATCTATAGAACTTTGGATAAAAATGCTCCTAGTTCAAGTACGCAATGAAAAGTTTATAAAATTGAGAAAGTTCTGAGTCCAGACGTTTACTTTACGATATTGGTGGGTCAGCCAATCAAAAACCATCTATATTTCTTTCAAAAAACATTGTCATTAAATAGTTCTGCTGATTCTATCAGGAGTTTCAAAACCATTCTTCTCGCAGGAAAAGATATGCCTATTGTGCAAAATGTGAGTGAAAAGTTTATTTCTCAGGAAAATATCTCTTGTTAAAAAATAAATAAATAAATCTGCTTTCAGTCTTTTATCCACAAAATGTTTGCCAGGCATTAGCTTGAAAAATAAATGTGTATGGTCTTTAATCCATTTTTCTTTGATTTAAAAAGTTTATCTACTTCTTTCCTCTTGCCTACTCAAAGTTTATTTCTGGTTGTTGTTGAGTCGTTTCAGTCTCATCTGTGATTCTATTTGGGGTTTTCTTGGCAAAGATACTGGAGTGATTTGCCATTTCCTTCTCCAACTTATTTTTACAGGTGAGGAAACTGAGGTAAGCAAAATTAAGTATGTAAGTCACACACCTAGTGTCTGACACCAAATTTGAACTTAGAAAGATGAGTCTTCCTGATTCCAATCCCAGTGCTCTGCCCACTGCACCACCTATCTGCTTCATTATTTCTAGTTCCTTATCCCATCACTGAATTAAATGCCCCTTCCTTCTATATAAATTGTATTGAATTAGTATAAATATATATATGTATATAATATGTATGTATGTATATGTATATACACACATATGATATGTAAAGGTATTCAGTGAAACAATAGTTAGCATCTATATTGTCCTTTACAATTTTCTCACTTTTATTCTCCCAGCAACCCTGGGAAGCTATTACTTTGCCCATTTTACAAATGAGGAACCTGAGGCAGACAGAAGTTAAGTGATTGTTCAGGGTCACAGAGGCAGCATTGTCACTCAGGTCTTCCCAGCTTCACATAGCATTCTATTAATTGTGCTATAAACAAAGACTTTTAATTTTTTAAGTTCTATATTCATTAGAGCGATTTCTTTTAAACTCAGTTTTCTTTTTTTCTAATCCAAACCAAAGAGTCCATGGATGTAGGGAATTCCCCGTGTAGAAACTCCCTCTACCAATGCAGCTGTGCTATTTCTCTGTAACTTATCTTCATTCCCTCCACCAAAAAGTTAAGTGACTTACTCAGGATCACTCAGCTAGCATGCGTCTGAGGCAAATCTTGAACCTATGCCTTCTTAGCTGAAAGGATGCTTCTCTATTACCTCATTCTGCCTAACATCTATTTATGTGGAATTCAAAAATAAAAATTCATTTTGCACTATTTAGTGCTATACCTTAACAAAAAAGCTCTACTTAAAATAATCATCAGGAAAGTTAGATCACATGTCTACTTTTCACTTATTTAAAAGATAAATGAGGCTCAAATGTGCTCCTCATTGATTAAGTGAGTAAGTGAGTGATGGTATATCATGGTACTAATTAATACACAACTCACTACCAAATAGCTGGAGTATGGTGGTCTAAGGAGACAAATGATTCTTTACAATCCCTGCAGCAACTCTCCTCCATGAGGTTTTTTTTGTGGGTTTTTTGTTGTTTTTTTTTTTTACTACACATTCAGTATTATGAAGACATAATATTAATGACAACCCCCGTGAGCACACCTTAGTGACACACACCATAAGGACTCCATCAATGCACACAGTGAGGGAGGGGGTGCTGTGCTAACTGTGTTTGAATTACAGATTTTTACTGCTAAACGTGTAAAGTCTGAACCATAGGCTGTGATGGCAGACCAACTGAAGGAAATGCACCAAAAACTGGCTATCATACAAAAGATTGGATATTGTTACATGTCCTATAGTGTCTGAATCATAGCGTATGTATAAATCCTCCCTGCCCCACCTAGCAACAATTAAATTGTTCATCAAACAATTCAATTTAATTTTCTTCTTTTACTGAGATCACTTTATTTTTTTCTTTTAAAAAAGTGTTGTTCTGTATTTGATCATCCTCATTGGATGTGAACTTTCCATGTTGATGTACTGAAGAACAAAAGAAAATTGTCCATGAAATCACAGCTCTATTGTGTTAATTTACATTTTTAAAGAACATAATAAATTCAAGGAGTTAGTTTCAAAGCTATCTTGTTTGTCTGTGTCTCCTTCTGAAGCCCCTTCTGTTCTGTGCATTTAAAAAAATGCTTCAATGACTGTTCTTTCTTTTCCTATTTGGGGGATGCTTATTGCTAATCCCCCCTTTCAAATGCATCCCTAAATTAAAACAATATACCTCATAATAAATAAGAATAGTCAAACAAAACAAATCTACACATTGGCCATGTCTGAAAATGGATATTTCAATCTGCCTCTAAAGTGCCCTATCCCTTTTGGAGTCCCTTGCCCTCTTATCCTATCACCAGTCTTGTCCTGCCAAGCATCAACCTTTGATTACTCCCACCATCTGCTGCCTTTGCTTCTATTCATGTACCACTGACTGTCAGCATGCTTCATCATCAGTCTTCTGGTACAGTGGTTGGATGGTATATTGATCAGAGTTTTTAAGTCTCAAAGTTATTTTTCTTTATGATTTTATAGTTATTATCTACATTATTCTCCTGGTTTTGCTCACTTCCCTCTGCATCAATTCAAATGTCTTCCCAGGTTTCTCTGAAATCATTCCTTTTCGTCTCTTCTTATAGCACAATGGTATTACGTCACATTCATATACCATAATTTGTTCAGCTGTTCCCCAGTTGATGGGAACTCCCTTAGTTTGTAATTCTTTGCTGAATAAAAAAAAATTGCTAGTATTTGTGGAGTGTTTTATGATTTGTAAAGGGTATACATATTATATTATTCTTATATTATATATTGATAGATGATATATTTTATAAGTACGATTTGGTCTCACAACAACCCTGTGAGGCAGGGAAGTTTATATATAATTATATCCATTTTATAGATGAGGAAACTGAGTTGAGTGATTTGCTTGAGTCACACAGCTAAGCAGGTGTCTGAAATAAATAATAAAACCAGGATTGCCTGACTCCTAGTCTAGCTCTTTTCTGATCTCTTTATGATGTGTGCCTAGCAGTGGTATCAGTGGGTTTTAAGGGCATTTACAGTTTAGTGAGTTTGGGGGTTTAGTTCTAAATTGCTTTCCAAAACAGTTGTGTCAATTCACAGCTCTACCATTAGTGTAGCCTAGTGCTTGACTTCCCATAGTCCTTCAAAAACTGACAGTTTTCTTTCAGTCATCTTTACTAATCTGGGGAGCGGGAGTTCTTTAAGTTTTCATTTCTTTTGTTGTCAGTGATTTGGAGCTTTTTTTCATATGGTTGTTAATAGCTTGGATTTCTTCCCTTGAGGACTACCTGTTCATACCCTTTGGCCATTTATCTGTTGGAGAATGACTCTCATTCTTACATATTTGAATCAACTAGTTATTTACCTTGGATATCAGATCTTCATCAGAGAAACTTCCTGTGATTTTTTTTTCAAAATTCACTGTTTCCACTCTGATTTTAACTGCATTGGTCTTTATTTGTACCAAGCCTTTTGAATTTTAAGTAATCAAAATTTATCTTTCGGAATCCTCTCTATCCTCTTTAGTAATAGACTCTTCCTTTTCTCCATAATTGTAAAACACACCTTCTTCTTTGCTCCTCTAATTTATTTTGGGTTTTTTGAGGCTGTTTCCCTAGTTTCCTAGTTCCCCACAACAGAAGTACAATGGCTACTCATGACCTGACTCCATTCCTGATCAATACAGAAGTTTTGACCTGCTCTATTTCATCCCTCCTTAGGCAGCCTAATGATGTACACCACCACCACTTCCAATGGCTCACCATATTGGTGTCAGATTAGCAGAAACGCCTGATTGGCTTTAGCCCTACCATAGCTCAGAACTCCCTATCTCAAGTGATCAACAAGCCTCAGTCTCCCCAGTAGCAGGGTCTGCAGGTATGCCCCACCACACCAGCTCTATAACTTAAGATGTGTCCTTTTCTATTTATAGCATATTTCAGTTTATTGTAGTATATAATGTGAGATCACATGCAAACATTTGTAAAGTGCCCACTATATACAAGAAACTGTGCAGGTGCCAGGAATATAAAGACAGAAAGGAAACTCTCCCTGTACACTGCATTCTTACTGAGTTCATATTTTACTAAAGGGAAAAAACATGTTCAAATACAAAGTATAAATAAAGTAATTCAGAAGGATTTCAAGATGAGCCGAATGCTAAAAACTAGAAGGAAGGAATAGAGGAGAAGGTCAGAAAATGTTTTGTGTAGGAGAATGACATCTGTGCAATTCTTCAAAGGAAGCAAAAGATTCTATAAAGTAGAAGTAAGGAGGGAGTGCATTCCAGACATGGGGAGCCATATGCAAATACATGGAAATGAGAGAAGGAAAGAGTTATGTCACGGAGACAAAACTGAAATGATACCTTTTTTAAATGTGCTTGTTTATCATTCTGGACAGGGAAAAGATATAGTCTAAATCAATGAAAGTCTTCTTGTGCCATTATGAATCCAAAATTCACTTTGAATGAAAGGACGGGATTTCTCTGAATGTAATAAGCACACAGTCTTCTGATCAGGGCATATGGTAAACAGAGTTCATGTCAAGTTACTTGTGCTAATATGAAATAAACATTTCCCAATAGACTCCATCATCCATTCTACTTACCTCCTATCAAGTGTGACAGATGCAGGCATCACCATCACAAATAGTTCCATATCTGGGTGTCCATCAGGCAAGCAGTGTTCCAGGGCAGAGTTGTTTGGCTCAACATGTGCTGGTCATGGACTGCTGAACGCACAAGTTTTCCCATCTTGTGGGGGGTATGCTGACCACACTGTTCCTGACAAGGAACAAATCTATTTATTCCTTTTCCAATTTTTCAAAGCTTGAAGAAATTATCTTTTTCTCATATTAAAGATAGCCTATTTTTAAATTTATTCTTATATGTCTATATGTGTTTTCTATTTTTACTCTCTATCATGACAAAGGTTTAGTTTTACACTTTAACTACACGGGTTGCTGTAAAGAATAGCACCATAGCAAACTAATACAGAATTAAGTGTCTATTCAAATTCACTCCTTATTGGCCAGGATTGTTTTTAGGTCGATCTTTAAAGGAACAAAAATTTCTCAATAAAGTCACAAGTTATTAAAATATTTAAAGAGCTTTGAAGTTCTTCAATTTGGATGGCCATTATAGGTGTTTATGGCATGTTTTCTATAGTACTTAATCAGGAATACCTTCTACAACCTCTCCTCAAAACTGGTCATTCAGTTTCTGCTTGAAGTCGTCCAGTAATGGGAACCTGCAATGGTTATTTCCAGTAATATTTACTTCCAGTGATGGTTTTTTCGATAACCTATTAAGGCAGCCTGCTCCACTTTAGAGAGCATTAATTATTAGCGAAAATCTTCCCCTCTTCAACTTCTATCTGCTGTCCCTTGCTCTGCCCTTTGGAACCATGAATAGTAAATTGAAACCCTCATTCTAGCATAACACCCTCCTTAAGTCTCCTCTTTTCCAGACTCAGTATCTCTAGTTCCCTCAATCTATCACTGCATATCATGATTAAGATCCTTTCACTGTTGTGGCCACCTTCCTCTGTACTTGATCCAATTTGTCGATGTCCTTCTTAAAATGTGATGCCTAGACCTGAATACAGTTTTCTAGAGGTGATCTGACTAGGGAAGAGAATTTAACCAAGGCTACACCTTGGCATTTACATAAAACTCATTGGTGAGGACACATAAACATTGGTGGGGTGAACAATTACTCTAGTTCCATGCCTGCCTGAGGGGTGGAGTTAGTGAAAATTTGAGAGAAGGCAGATCCCCATTCTTCTGGCTTCCAGCTTCAAGAGTGGACACATAAAATACCAGGCTGTCTAGAAAAAGAATCTCTCCAGGAAAGATCCTTGGAGGGAAAGAAAGACTTGTTGTTTCAGTCATGTTCAACTATTCATGACCCCATTTTGGGGTTTTCTTGGCAAAGATACTGGAGTGGTTTGCCATTTCCTTCTCCAAATCATTTTACAGATGAAGAAACTGAGGCAAACAGTATAAAATTACTTGCCCAGGGGCACACAGCTAGTAAGGATTTGAGTCCAGATTTGAATTCATGAAGATGAGTCTTCCTGATTCCAAGTCCAGTGTTCTACCCTGGTTGTCCTAAAGGAAGACTAGGGGGAAGCTAATACACAGAGGGGTCCGTGCCTTTAGCATGTCCTGACTCCCAGCTTGCCATTCTAGAAAATTCAAGGAATATCCCTTAGGTGAGATTAAGTACATTTTGCAGTATTTGTGTTATTGTCAGAAGAGGCCAAAGAAATGATGGCATAGATCATCCTTTGAAATATCTGTCAATTTCTTAATGGCATTTACTCAGAACAGAAAGAAAAAAAAAACATTTTTAGATTCCAAACAAAAGTTGGTTCCAAGATTGCTGAAAAAGAGGAGGAAAAGGAACCCAAAGCACACATAACATGTTTAAGCATAGGTCCATGCCCAAGAAGTTTACAATCTACTTGAAAAGATAAGAACACATACTGGTAAAAAGCTATAAAATAACGATTTGTTAATTGAGTAACCGATACAGTAAGCAATCTTGAAGTTCAGAGGAAGGGAAAATCATTCTCATTAGGGTCAGAGAAGGTTTCATGCAGTAGGTGAGATAAGAATTGGGGTATAAAAGATGGAAGAGGCAGCATGGTATGATGGATATAAAACTGATTTCAGTCAGAAAGACATGGGTTCAAATTTCACCTCTGCTTCATACTAGTTGTGTGATCCTAGACAAATCACTTGGCCTCCCCTTGACTTAGGTAACTTTTAAGTCATGGACATGGGACTGAATGCATCATTAGAGACAGTTTCCATCTCTATAGCAAAAAATTATAGTTCCAGTCCCCATCCCTATCTCTGTGAAGGTAGATAGAACCAGATGGAATTAAAAAAAGAGGAAAGGCATTTTGGGTATGGATTTAAACAAGAGACAAACAAAACAAACGAAGAGTATGTTTGGAGGACTGATCAATTTATCTGACTGAAACAGAAAACCTGTATATGGGAAATAAAGCTAGAAAGGTAGTTTGATATCAGATTATGGAGGCCCTTGTATTCAAGATTCTGCACTTTCTTCCTCTTGTCCTCCCCAATATAGTCTCCTGTCCTTCCTATTTCCTTCTTTTAAGATCACCAAAACAGGGGGAAACTACCTGTAGACACTCTGCCTACTTAACTTTCTTTTTTTCCCCCAAGGGAACAAAGTTATTTATTGTCACACAGCTTCGTGTTGTTAGATAGGAGTGTACTTTACCGTACAGAGAAGCATATTTTTGATTTACGAGATGTTAACAAAAGTCCAAGTTTTTTTGCAGGGCAATGAAAGAATTTCCCAGTGATCATTCATGGCTCAGCATAAAACTTTTTTCTGAAGGAATGTTGCTAAAGACAATGCCAAATACTGGCGTGTGTATGGCAACAGGACTTGGTTAGTTCTACATTTCGTTTCACTGGTAGGTCTGATGCTACCTATAGCAGGATTTCAATGTGTGCATAAATAAAAGGCAGCCCTCCAGGAGTATGCTTTTCACACAGTTCTAAGGAACAAGAATTTCATAACGCTCAACCTCTATTTCCAAGAAATTGATTACATTCCACATATATTTCAAAGTAATAAACAAAGTTTGAAGGAGGAACAAGTCAAAATCTTGAGGATTAAAAAAGGCATCCTTTGGCTTCTGAAAGTGTATGGAAATGAGATTAGGTTAAGGTAACAAATCGCAGGACACACACAGAGGATTTGGCAAGAGTAACATATGCAGCATTTCTGCCAGTTTTGTTTTTATTGAAATGTTTTGCAGTGCTTAAAAAGGAGTAAGATCTGATAGACAGCCTCAAGAGATGTCAATTAGTAAACTGGAAAACTAGTTTTCAAGCCAACTCCCTTTCCTATGTCCTTTTCAGAGTAATATCTGAGAATCTGTTTATCTGACCATGGATCCATGGGATTCTGCCATTTTTCTCATTTTCTTTACCCCATGCCACAAAAAGCCACCATAGTAACAGTTCTGATGCCATAAGAGATTATGACTTCAGGAGCTTAAGTAAGAGGGATTGTTATTTTCAAAAGCAAATTAAGTTGTTCTTTAAAAGAGCAATGCAAAAAAGTCTAGGTAATAAATTTAGAAATTGCATTTGGAGACAGTTTTTCCACAATACTATCAATCTATTTGAAAAGTAAGCTGTAAGTCAAATCAAAGTTAATTATGCAAAAGGAAATAGCTGAGGCAGTCTTAAAAGAAAGAAGACAGAATAAATAGAAATAATTTTACAGAGAATAAAAACAGTAGACTTCACAATTGTAGATGTGCAGAGCTCTATTCTGAACAGAATCAATGTTATTTGTTAGGAAAATCACAGGATCTGGGTGGAAGAGATCTTAGAGGCCTCACAAAATCAGAGTAGTAGAGATGAAAGAGACCTTATGCCATCTAGTCTAAGACTTGGCATGAGGCCAGGATATCAGAAGAGTCTTGCCCTGGATCACAAAGTTAGTCAAGAGCAGTCTTGGGGCTCTAGAGTCCCAACCTGGAGCTCTTTCCCTTAGACCACACCTATCTCCTCATCTACTGCCATTCCTCCATTCCAGGATCCTCTACACTATCTTTAACATGATCAATCGTTCTCTAATTGAACACATACTATGGTGACAATACTTTGTAGATGCCTATTCCATTCTTGGACACAACCGATTGCTACAAGGCAATTTTTCATGTAACAAAATAAAGTTGTACTTCTTTTTCCTATGCCATTCAGAAGTAGTAGTGGTATTACTATAAACTTTCCAACTCTTTAGTGTTTACTTTTTCTGACTTTGTAGGACAATTGTAAACATAAAAGTCAAACCTTTAATTGTTTTTGCTTCTTGGTGTATTTGTAATTCATGTCCTTTCTATTTATCTTTTAATATATTGACCCTTGTGAAAAAAAGACTAAAATACTTATCACAGTAGCTTTTATGTATATGCCTTCAAAGCAAGTCTTATGTAAAAAAAATAGTAAAAACATACAGGTCTGTCAATTCATTTTAGCCTTGACATGTAGCACAAACTGCTATTCTAATCCCCCCCAAAACGAATTTTACATGGTGATTTTTTTTTCCTTTTTGAAACAAACAGCTCCACTAGGAACAGAGCTTTCTAATATATCCCACTTGTGGTATTCTTGGCACCCAAGTGCAAGAGAGCATGAAGATTAAGTTCACTTATATAACTTTCTTTTATTTGTGTCCAGAAATTTTATATTTGTTCACCACATGAAATATGTTTATTTCATGGCTTTAGAGAGGTAGCACGGTGTAACAGAAAGAACACTGGACTCAAGAGATCAGGTTTGAGTCCCAACTTTCCTACACTTAATAACTTTGTGTGAGCGTGGGTAAATAAATCCCTCCACCTCTTAGAGAGCCTGTTTCTTCATTCACAAAGTGCCAACTGCTCAGCCGACCTCACAGGTGGTTGGGAGTCTCCAAGAAGATAATGCGTGCAGAGGGCTTTGTAAGCACAATGCACTGTATAGAAAGATTGTTTGTGGAATGAAAAAGCTGTGAGAAGGAAGCTGAGGAAAGAGAAGAGAAAGGGGGAATTATCATCTGCAGAAGCATGGTGCATGGAAAGACCATTGGATTTGGGCTCCAAGGATCTGGGTTTGCCACTTACTACCCATGTGACTTTTGGCAAGTAGCTTAACCTTCCTAGGCCTCAGTTTCCTCATTTGCAAAACTGAGGGTTTGGACTAGCGGATTCCCAAGGTCCTCTCCAGGTCTAAATCTATAACCCCATGAGGTCATGGACTAAAGCATGCTTCTTGAATATGATGGTCCAAATAAATGATTTTTACTAGAGTAAAATACTGAATGCTATAAAGTGAACCCTTTTCAAGATCATTAGGTTCAGCCAATTGTTAAAAGTTTTCTCAATGTAGCAAGAGGAAAGAGATAGACAGTAGGCAAGGTACAGTACACAGAACATTGTACAAAATAATTAATAGAAAAAGGAACAACAAATGCAACGGTGCTATAAAGTTTCCCATCCCTTTTGTAAGATTTTGTCACCAAAGGTACCGATAAAAAAGATACATTCATTCTCTTGTTCAGCTTTATGAACAGAAAAATTTTTGCTCTAAATACAAAAGCAGTGGCAATTTTGAAGACATCTTTTAGAACTATTTGGATGAACATGCAAGTGAGTCAAGAACTAGGAATGATTCCCATTTTCCAAAAAGCAGAGATTGCATCTGCATCAAATCCTAGCACAATCCTGTTTCCCCTCCCTCTATTTCTGGGTGTGAGAGCTTTCTGGTTGATAGAGGTCACGATGCTGTAGGCACACTGAGCCCAGCTCTTGCGACACAGCCCTTGGTTCTGCCCTCAACTATCAGTGTTGCTTAGACAACAGCAGTTTTCTTCCCACTGCAGCTTTTTGAGAACAATATTGCTTTAAGTAGTACAGTCTAATAACCCCAAACGGGCTCAGCTGCTCTAACAGAAACACCTACTTGCACAAACATTTGTCTCGGGTAGTTGGTTTGGTACCAAGGTATCCACAGCAGATTTTCAGACCTGGTCCTAAGACTGTATTTACAGTATGGATTCAGAAATAAAACTCCCCAAAACACTCATTAAGGGATAAGATTTGTTGTTTTCAGAAAGATAGTTCGTAAGTCTTAAAAAGTATTCTCTCAAGATTATAAAAGTTTAGTTAAAATCGTTTAATAGGAACAATCTTGGACAAGCAGAAATAGCTTTGATTTTGAAGGTTAGAGTAACATACAACTGGGAAAGAATCCACAAGGACAGCTAGACTGGACAGTTTGTATCTTCTCTAGAGATCCTTGATTTAAAAAGATGGCCACTTAGACACACTGCCTCTTTTGAGCCACATGCCATTTCTCAAAACTGTTGCCTTTACACACAAGGTATGAGACATTATTCTAGTTACATTTAAAAATATTTCTTTTTTCCTCTTCAGTGTCGTGGAAATGCCTGTAAATCAGTCAGTGGAATCCCTCCCTAATACAGGTGTAGAACAGCTTTATTGATCTGTGGATTTGTCCAGTCATTTCAGATATAGTCCTGGGGGTTATCAAAATTCACAAGGGTTTCATAGGGCCTGCTGTCCAAGAGAGATGCTGAGATCCTCTGGGCTTCCAGCCAGTCTTCACAATAATCATAGTGTGGATCTCTGCACCACCATTTGTTTTCATGGTGCTCATACACACGAATCTACACACTCCATTGTAAACTTCCTGTTGTCTACCATGATGAGTGCGGTGCCATTGAAGCCCTCTGCAATTCTGGAAGCTACCTTCTCAGGAACCTGGTTCGGACTGGCATCCTTTACAGGTTCATTAGCTTGATAATAACCAGCAATCACATAACTATTATCTTTGCACCATTAATCAATCAAGGTGAGGGCTCCCTCCAGCATGGGGGCCAGTGCCAGGGTGCTGTGGAAGAGGGGGATGCAATCCACAGAGGGGGTCTGGTGTGGGTTTGGGCCACCATGCACTAGCTGCTCTTTGCAGTGCTTCTGCTTCCCGGCCACCAGGTGTCCATTGACAGCGCAGTGGGGGTACTTGGCCCCATGCAGCACCATCTTGCCATGGGCCTTGGTGGTCAGCTTCACACCCAGCATGGTGAGAAGGCCCGTGATGACTGCAGCCTCCCAGGCTTGGCCCAGCTCGGCCCCAACGGCGTCACTCTGTCCAGCTCCGAGGCCCTTCAGCATAGATGGATGGGTTCCCCAGCCCAGCTCAGCTCCCCCAAGGCGCCCCGCCGCCTCCTCTCATCTGCCGGCCTCAGCCTGATTGTGGGCAATCAGCTCCCGTCCAGGCGACCACAGCCAGCTTAGGAGGCTGAGCACCTGTGTGGCTCCTCTCAGGGAGCCTACCACAAAGAGGCTCTGGTCGTAGCCTGCTCTCTTAACTTTCTCTTTGACTCTTGAAGACATCTGGGCTAGGAGAGCCCCCATTTTTATCCCTCCCCTCATCAGCAAATAAATAATTCATCCTTACATAGCCCCTTCTAATTGATCAAATGTGCATATCCTTTCATGTTTCTCCTGTCTCCTGTGTTTCCATTTCAAAGTGTCTATTTGTTTTGGCCTTTTTAACAATAGTATTTAGAAACCATCTGTTTCAGGTCCTGTCTATTTAACTAGTCATTTAAAGGTACCATCCTCCCCTGTAGTCTTGCTAGACATCTGGATTCTTGGTTGTAAGCCTTTATCTTCTCCCTTTTATGATCTCACGTTCCAAGTTCTCCTCTTCTTTATGATAGCACCTTCTGAGTCTTGTGTGATCCTGATTGTGGCTCTTTGCTACTGATACTTTTGGTGCTTGGTACTTTTTTTGTCTACTTCCTGTATTTTTTTTCTTTTCTCTGGATTTTGACTAAAGCATTACTGGGAGTTTTCAATGGAGGTTTCTTTTAGGAAGTGACTAGTGGATTCTATTTTCACTGTGCCCAATGGTCCTAAGGAATCTTAGAAGTTTTCATTTAGGATTTTTTGAAATTTGGCATCCAAGGTTTTTTGTGGTCATTATTTTTAGGTAATCTGGCAATTATCTTGCCTTGCCATGTTTTCTAAGTCAGATGTTTTTGATAACTTGCATTTCCTGCTATTTTTCACTCTTCTAACTTTATTTTTAAGTTTCTTGTTGTTTTATGGAGTTGTTTTGTGTTTGACCCATTCTAATTTTCAAGGAGTTCAATTCCTGAGTAAAGCTTATCAGCATCTCTTCTAATACATTAATTCTCTTGCCATATTTCCTCTCATTTCATTTTTTCAGATATTCTTATAGTCCTTGTGCCCAGGACATTGATTTCTCTGAGGCTGTACTTGAATCTGTTGTGGAATTACTCTCTTTTTCTAGTTTATTCCTTATGCTTCTCTCAGTCCAAGATATTTCTTCACTGCATTTGACATTTTCTTCTGTTTACTCATATCTACTGGCTCTGTTTCTGAGTTGGGGCTTATACTTAAATCAAATTCTGATTTCATTCTCCTGGATGGTACAAATAGGCCCTTCTTGATCCTGAATTCAGGAATTAATAGTAGGCCCAACCTTCTTCAGGAATTATCTGTTCTTATGACCTTGGGCAAGTCACTTACCCTCTGTTTGCCCCTAATTTCCCCATCTATAAATGCAAATAATAACAACATATTCCTCACAGGGTTTTATTGTGAGGATCAAATGAGATATTTTTAAAGTATTCAGCACAGTGTCTGATGCATAGAAGTTGCTTAATAAATTCTATCTTCTTCTCCTTCTCCTCCCCCTCCTCCTCAGCAGCAGCAGCAGCAGCAGCGGCAGCATCTCCTGCTTGTGGTTCAGGCCCAGGCTGCCTGGATGTTGGTCTGGTTCTTTTTTCTACTTTAGATGAAGCTCTATGGTCACTCTATACCAGGTGCTACTCTGACCCAGTTATCCTTCCTTTACCTTAGATGGGGCTCTTGGCTCTCCCTGCTGTGGTCTTTGGTGCTGTTCTGGCCATATCTCCTGACTCAGATGTGGATGGTGTTCCTGGATCACCCCATCATGGCCCTGGGCGCTAGTCTAGCCCTGTCTTGTGCCAATATCTGAGGTGGAATTCAAAGCCAGGTATTCCTGAGTCCAAATTCAGGTCTCTATCCACTCTACACATCTTTGTCAAATGCCTTGACAATCAGCATACCAGACAAGGAGGGAAAAGGAAGATACTCCTGGAGGAATGAAAAATGTAAGCAAAGTCACGAAGGAGGGGGATATCACAAACATGTTTGTGAGATGGATCATCATTTGTTATAGGGATTTCAGAGAACAACTAGTCCAACCCTCTTGTTTTATAGATGAAGAAACTGAGACACTGAGTATAGCCCAGTTTAAATGAAGGGCAAATTATTTGGCAGGGAGTAATGTGAAATCTTGAAGTGGTATTTAAGATTAATTAGATGTAAGACATACCAGAGGGAAGAAGGCAGGTAGTTAAAGGTGTTAGCAATAGTCCAAGTAACAAGCAATCAGAGCTGAACTATAACAGTGAGAAGAGATGCAGGAAATAAATACAAGCAATACTGGATATCATTGTATATCTCCTTCCCAAACTCTTTCTCTAGCTTTGATTTCAAGATAGTAGTCTATATATCACCATGTAGTAGCAAAGATTTAGAGTTGGAAGGAATTTTAGAGAAAACTATTCCAATTCTCTAATTATACAGATAAGGAAGATGACTCCAAGAGAGGTTAAGTGACCTGAACAAAGGTGGGATTTAAACTTAGGTCCTCTGAAATCTTGTCCCAGGCTTGGCTAAAAGATTGCTCTGATAATTGTTTTGAAGAGATAGTCTGATCAAACATTTCATCCATGCCACTCATGATTTAATACAGCGCCTATTGATATTACCTCGTGACTTAGATTTGTGGATTGGAACGTGGAAGGAAAATGAATTATGGGGAAGGGAATAAGCATTTACATAGTGACTAGTATGTGACAAACCCTGTCTGTGCTAAGCATTTTACAAACATTATCTCATTTGATGCAAGCCAGTAGTGTCAGCCTTTTAACATGTAGATTATTCCTATTACCCAAGCAGAGATAACCCTTTGGGAATTATAGGCACCTGATTTAAGAGAAGAGATTCTGCAATTGTTCATACAAAGCAGTCATTCATATAATAATAAATAATTTCTTCTATCTATTTTACCTTTAAAAGCCACTGGTTTAACATGAATAATACCCATTGTATGTAAATCTGTGACTAACTGGTTCCTCTGTAGCTCACAGGATCATAGATTTATAGGACCATAGATTCAAAGCTGGAAAGGAGATTAGAGGTCATCAAATCAAACTACTTTATTTTACAGATGAGGAAACTGAGACCTGAGAGGTTAAGTGACTTGCCTAGAAGGAAATTCAGATTTCACGCAATCTGACCTACATTACCGAAAAATTACTTTTGAAGTGGAAGTGAAGTGGTAGAAGTTTAGTTAAAGGACTGAATGAAACCCAAAACATAGAGGCAAAGACAACAGCTCTCCTCCACCCAATCCCTTAACTGCCTGAGTGGCATGAGACTGTAGTTCTTGTTTGCTTACTAATTTTTTCAACCTGTGAGCCTCTTTCGCTAGAAGAAAGACCTTCAGGGAAACCATGCCCAACTGCACACTTGCCACTGTAATAGCAAAACAGAAGAAAACAAAGAACTTTCCCATTTAAAAATGGTACCACTTTTGATAGAGTAGAGGTGTGTTAGCAAATGTTTAACAATCGTTTCTCTCAAAAAAGGTTACCAACACTTTTAAGTTTAATCAGAACTAACATTTTTCTACCACTTTATTAAGTCTAGACAATCAACAAAACAATAAATCAAACCTATTTGTAGCATCTATTTGTCTGCCTCAGTTCTATTAAATGTTCACACTGAAAATTTAACCATCAGTTTTCAAGACCTGGTATGAGATGGCTCCAGGGCAGCACTCAGTCACACTGAATGATATTACTCAGTAAATTTATGTCAGAAATAGATAAGTAGATACTGTTGCTTTACAGATATTATAAAAGAGAAGACTGGGATTATAGAGGCTTTGAAAATCACTGTTATGTAGGCAAATAATTACATTAGAAGGTAACTTCCCTCTCTCTCAGTGGAGTCTCCCCTCTATCCTTCCTGAATGATTTCAGTAAACACTCAAATTATCTTTGATGACAGAGGAAAGCAATGAACCAGTTAATAAAAAATATTCATATTAGACTTTGTAATGCATTTTATATTGGCATGTGAACATGAATGTTTTTGATATCATGGACATTCACAATACAGTATTTTAAATGCAATCATGATGCCACACTGGGAAGAATCTACTCAGGAGAGGATAGAAATTTGTCCAGCTTCCCATTTCATCTTTCTGCCCTAAACTTTTCTCTAATCTCTATGTTACCTCTAATATTAATGCTAATTCACTATTCTAACCTGATTTTCATTGTTGACTCTGCCTCCTCACATCCTCTCCTTCCTCAATACCTTGCAATCGCACCTCCATTCTCACCACTCTGTTGAAACATCTCTTACCAAGGTTACTAGTGACTCCTCATAATCAAATGAAAAGGTCTTTCTTTCTGTTCTCATGCTCCTTGCACTTCAAATAGCATCTGCAACCGTTGACCAGCTTCCTTCTACTTGATACCCTTTCCTCTATGACCACTACTCTGTGTCCTTTGCTGACTCCTCAGACTTCTCATATCCTTAAATAAATGTTCTGTATTTGGACCTCTTCACCCTACACTCTCCTACTTGATGACATTGTCTGCTCTCTCAATTTCAATTATTATGTCTTTGCAGATGACTCTCAAGTCTTTACTGCCACTCCCTAGAGCTCCTGTCTCATATACATATACATATATGTGTGTGTGTATACATACGTACATATATGTATGTATACGCATGTGTGTATATAGCCACCTAGATGTCCCACTAACATCTCAAACTTAACATATCCAAAATCAAACTCATCTTCCCTCTAAAAACCTGTCCCTTCCCCTAATGTTGCCATTCTCATTGATGTTGTGATACCATGCTCCCAATGATGCAGTTTCATAACTTTGAACTGGTTTTTTACTCTTCTCCATCCCTCTCACTTCCACTATATTGCTAATTGATTCTACCTCTACAACACTGTTTGTATCCACTTACTCCCCCACCTTTCCTTTTCTTGCTACAACTACTTCATTTCCTCATGCCTAGAATATTGTAAAATGATAACCGATCTTGCCACTTCTAGTCTATCTCCTCTCCAATCCATTCTTCATGCCAATAACTGAGAAATGTTCTTTACATACCACTCTTATAATGTTCCTCCTCTATTTGAAAACTCCAGTAGTTCCCCATTGCCTATAAAGTATAAACTCCTATTCCTGGCATTGAAGCTCTCCATAATCTAACTTTCTGACCTAACCTCATACTACTCCCCATTGTGTAACTCTGAATTCTAACCAAACTGTTCTACTACTCTTTGTGTTTTATCATGATACTGACTTGTCCTGTCTCCACCTGTGCTTATAATACCATCCAAACTTGAAGTGGATCTCTCATGACCCATCCTCCTGCTCTTAACCTTCAAGGTTCAAGTCATATTCCACGAAGTCTCCTCTAACACAATCTTTGCCTCTAAACTGAAAATGATGTCTTCCTCTTCAAATTTCTCATTGCATTGTAGCTGGACATCTTCACATACTCCCTTGAATCATAACTATTTACCTACTTGCCACTGTAATAGCAAAATAGAACAAAACAAAAAAAACCACACCATTTAAAAATAGTACTGCTTTTGATAGAGTTGCAACAGGAGAGTTCTCTCCAAAAAAACGGGGGGAGAGAGGTGACCGATACTTTTCAGTTTAATCAGCATTAACATTTTTCTGTCACTTCATTAAATCTAGACAATCAACAAAACAAGAAATCAAACTGACTTGTAGCATCTGTCAGTTTCTATTAAATGTTCATGCTGAAAATTTAACCATGGGTTCTTGAGAACTGGTATGAGTTGGCTTCAGGATGCCACTACGTCACAACGCATGATATTACTAAGTAAATTTATGCCATTGTATCTTTGCTACTCTTCTATTAGACTGTAAACTCCCTTAGTGCGGGGACTATGCCATATCTTTGGTCTAGATCTTAATAAATGTTTGTTGAACTGAATTGAATCTTGGTGGTTCACAATTTACTCCAAATTGGGAACTCATTACCTATGCAGGTAGTTCAGTTGGAAAATATAGATTCAGGAAGAGATGATCTATCCATAATGGAGTGCTAGGAATATTTAAGAAACATTTCTACCATTTGTATACTACCATGTTCTTTCCACAAAATGTCCCCTGTGCCACCAACAAAGGCAAAATATTAGGTTGGATACATAATTTGTTGTGTTAAACCCCAGGCCCAAACCTCTATTAGGTGTGGAACCTATGTGAGTGTGGATTGGTGACTGGGGTGGGACCCAAAGTGGGGCTGGCTAAGGGGAGGTGCTAACTCCAGAGCCATGCCCTCTTGAGTCTTACTAAGTGCTAAGCCCCAGGCTCTAACCCCTATTAGGTGTTAACCTAACCTATGTGGATGTGAACCTCCCAGGGTCCTAAGAGGAGGGGCTAACTCAAGAACCAATCACCAGAGCCTAAGTTCTGGTCATTCAGACATGCATGATGACATCAAAAACTCTACAAGGGGACAGAACACAGCTTGGAGATTGAGACTTGTTGAAGCCAGAGACAGCTACAGCCGAAGCTGAAGATAAAGCCGAAGCCAAAGGAGCTGAAGAAGCAGGAGCTGCTGGTAGCAGAGCTGACCCGCGTGTGGACCGGTGAGTGCTGAGCAAGGGCTTGAGGCCAGTGGGTAATCTTCTTACTGGAGGGGGGAAGCATGAATATGATTTGGTTTAATGCCATCATGTTTTTCTGTGGCCTCCTGGTTACTCTTGTGAGGCGGACTTATTGGGCCTGGAAGCTTTTGACCAGGATATCAAAATGGGGACACTGGTTCGTGGCTCTGCTACTTTGGAGCTTGAATAAATGCTTTAATTCTTCTGCCTTCTACTTAGAGAATTCCTCATATCCTGCGGTTCTGAACCATTCAGACGTATATATGATTCTCTTTGAAATCATAAATTCTGCCTTCATAATACATTTGTCTAAACAAGTATCGTTGTTTTTTATTAATTTTAATTTATTGCGCCTTATAGGCTGCATGAAGAGAAAGTGATTTTTTTCAACAATAAAAAAACTTATCAACAACTCAAAATGAAAGACTAGGAAGGAAGGGCAACATGTAATAGAAAAAGCATTAGATTTGGAGCCAAAGGACATGTGCTCAATTTCCAGCTCTACTTCTTACTACACGCATAAACTTGGGCCAGTCACTTTGTTTCTCTGGGCCTCAGTTTCCTCATCTGTAAAATCAAGGGGGGTTGAGCTCAATGACTTCAAGTTCTCTCTCAACCCTAAATCTCTGAGCCTGGAAAACATGTAAATGGGGAAAACTATTAACAAATTCATAAAGTAGCATTGTTTACATTTCTCTCTTCAATCATAATTTATTTCTTTGTTGGACTCATTAGTGTTTTTCTTTGCTTTAAAACTTTGATAGATCCTTCAGTTGTGATTTCAGCAATGTAGGTATTTCTTCTGTACAGATCCTGACTCATTCATGCTTCTCCATCCTGTGTCCTTCCATGAAGCCTTCCTAGAGGATCTAACCAGTACACCGGAGGTCTTCATCTTGCTTCTTGGTGGACAAAGAACTAGTGGCCACTGCTGATAAGGATGCTGAAATACAAAAAAATACTATAAAGGATGAAGAAATAATAACTGGCCTTCTCTTGCCTAGAATATAGCATGGCATTTTTCTATTTTCCATGTCCATCATCTCCATGTCATTATCCCCATACAGAGTTTCAAGACCCTCAATCACTGCATCTACTTCCTCAGTGCATGAGGATCTCCTCAGACAATCCTTCTGGTCTCTCCTTTCTCTTTTTCCTCCTGCTTCTTTTCCAAAGGAAAACAGCTCCCATTGGAAGCTATGAGGCAATTGTGGAAGGAGAAAGAATGACATATTTGGAATCAGAAAACCTGGGTTCAAATCTAGGTTCTACTCTATTACTTTTGATGAGTCATTTCTCCTCTAGGCCTCAGTTTCTTCACATGTAAAATGAAAGGCTTAGGCTGGGTAGCCACTGAGATTCCTTCAAACTCTATGTCTATGATCCCATGACTGTATTATTTTCCAATCATAAATGTCTTTGATGAAGTCTCATACACAACTTCTTGAACACAAGGCACTGTTTTTAATAGACTACAATGTACTTTCAAATACCATGTGTCTTTCCATTGCCCTTTAGGCAATCTACTATTTTGATTTACCTGAACGGTGGGTCTAAATCATCTTCCATAATTTAGATCCATATAGCATCACCAAGAGAATATGAGTGTTAAAAATCTGTCTGTTGATTCAGTCCATTCATAGATATATCTTAGACACTGCAACTGGACAAGGAGGTAAATCCAAAATTCTCAAAGAATGGACTAACATTAATGCAACACTTGAGGAGATATGACTTGGTCCAGCCATCTGGAAAATAATTTGGAACTACTTGAGAAAAATCATTAAATTGTTTGTGTGCCTTGACCCAGCGATCCCAATATTGAGTGTGTTCCCCAAGGAAATCACAGAATTGCAGACTCTTAAGAGTCTGAAGGTATTTCAGCGTCCAACTAGTCCAACCTGTATCTGAAAAAGAGCCTCTTCCACAACATAAGTGACATGTGTTATCCAGATTTTGTTTGAAGACCTTCAATAATGGAGAACCCACTATCTACTAAGACAGCACATTCTATTTCTGTACATCTCTAACTTTTAGGAAATTTTTGTCCTTTGAGGGGTTATAGATTGGATTAATGAGGTCCTGTAGTGTTCTGGGGTTGAATGCTGTAAGTGTTGGCAATCAGAAGTGTCTAGAGAACTTCCCCAACTATAGTGAATGCCTCTTCCATTTGGACTTCACATATGTCATGCAGGCTATCATAGGCAAATAAATTTGATGACTTTACATCTCTCTGTTCCATGACTTGCTTGAAAAAGAGGTTCATTGAGCAAAGTTATATTTCTAATTGCCTCTTCCAAGGAATCCTACATTATGTTAGCCTAGACATGGAAAATGCCTTGTTGAATGAAACCTTTTAAATTTAGGTTTTTCTGCATCAAGATAAAGGTGTTTGTTTATTGTTTGTTTTTAGCAATTCACAAATAATAAACACAACAGGACCATGTATTCTCTAGATCAGCAGTTCTCAAACATTTTAGTCTCAGGACCCCTTCACACTCAAAGATTATTGTAAGACCCTCCCAGTGCAGTGAGCTTCGTTAAAAAAAAATGTGGGTTATGTTTATTGATATTTACTATTTTAGAAATTAAAATATATTAGTATTATTATGAAAATAGATTTGACCTCACAGACCCCCTAAAAGGATTTTGGCCAACCCCAGTGTTCCCAGGACCACACGTTGAGAACTACTGCTATATACATTTCTTTCAGTTCATAAGATCTTAGATTTAGAACTAAAATGGATCTTAGAGGCCCTGTATTCCAGCCCCCTCAGTTGACAGATGAGTAAACTTTGAGATATATTGTTTCCCCCATTGGAATGTGAATATTTGAGAAGAGGGATTGTCTTGCTTTTCTGTTTTTATCCTCAGTGAGCACAATGCTTTGCACATAGTATTTTGCTTTATAAATGCTTCATTCATTCATTTGGTCAGTCAGTCAGTCAAACTAAGGCCCACAGAGGGTCATGTGATTTGCCCAGGCTCACACAAGTAATGTCAGAGGCTGGTTGTGAACTTCTGACTCCAGAGACAAAGTTTTTTCCACTCTCCCATGTGGCTTATAGGTGTTTGAATGTGGCCTGCTATAGAAAATCATCTACAAAAGTCAGGCTGCTCTTTTTCCATGTTTTTGTTTCCTAGGATATTCTTGAAATGGTCATTGGTGGTGATACGTAATGGAAAGCACTTTATTTGGAGGCGAGAGGAAGAGGTTTGAACACCAGCTCTTTTATTACTGCCATCGTGACCTTGGCAGGTCACTTGACATCTTTATGATAGGGTTGAACCAAATAAGCTCTCAGTTCTCTCTTAGTTCTAAAGTCTATGAGCTAAATCGTTCTCATTGAGATTCTGTAGAGATAAGAAGGTAGGCATATCTGTCACTAATTACCAAAGTGGAAATCTGAGGAGAGTCCTTGACTTTGACCCAATGCATTTGGAATAATATTAATAATAGCTGTTATTTAAGAAGCATATAAACCTTTTTTGGTGTGCATTGCTTACATTATCTCATTTGCTTCTCCCAACTCCTTTATAAGATAGGTTTGTTATTGCCATTTTATAGATGAGAAAACTAAGGATCGAAGAAGTACCCAGGGTCATATAGCCTGAGGTGGAAGATAAACAACATGCTTTCTGAACCCACATAGAGCATTTTACCCACTATCCCATGCAGTTCTTTCAAAAGAAAGCTGTGTTGAAGGCAATGAAGTTTTAAAGGCATTCAATGGTTGATTTTCTTGATACTTCAAAAAAAGATTCTGAAGATGGAAAATGTCACCAAATTTTTTTTAAGGAACCTAGTTTCTATTTAATTTATTATAAAGATTTGGAAGAAAGAAAAGGGAGATGTCTAGGCCTGTGATTTCACAGGTGTAGGAATTGCCTTATGAAAAACTTCCTCTACCAATGAGATCAGCAACTGGTCTGTCTATACCATCCAGTCTCAGAGAATTCCATGAGGCAACAAGAAGTTAAATGACTTGCCTAGGATCATGCAGCCAGTATGTGTCAGAAGTGACACTTGAACCCAAATCTTCCCAACATCAAGGCCAGCTCTCTGACCACCAGGCTAACTGCCTCCCTACTCTAATAATTACTTCTTTTCAATAGTAGAGAATATATTCTAATGTCATAAGCATGTGCACTTGCTGTTAGAAGCAACCCTTCCTTAATTACTGGCAGTCCTCTTGCACAACACAACTGCACAGCCCAGTCAATTGCAACAAAGAATAGATTGAGTGACAAAGCCTGAAAACTCAGCCATACTGAAGGATTGTAGGTGATAAAACTAGTCAAAGTTATGATTCATTAAGGTCTGTTGGTGGAAATAAATAACATATGCATAAAAACTGCCTGCAATGTGTACTTGATGAGCTGGAACCACAAGCAGGATTCAAACATGGTGATTTTGTCTAACTTAGAATCTGAAGGTATCACTTAGATTCCAAAAACATACAGTAAGTATAAATTTTTACCTCGTGAATTCAATTAATACTATCAATTTAGGGAGAATGTCAGTTACACAGCTGAACTTTCAAAAAAGAAAGTAGGAAAGAGAATGCCTGACATGGAAATTCACAAAAGGGGGAGACTGAGACATTCTATATTCTGGGAAATCCCAAGGAAGTGGGAAGAAAATGAGGGGACACATGAGAAAATTAATGAATGGAAGGTAAAAATTAGTCTAAAACAGAGCTTAAATGGAAAATCTAGCAAAAAATGAAACAGGTAAAAGGGAAATGAGTTCACACATAGTCAGAAAATATTTCTGTTTTTAAAAAATATGACATATGTTTGCTTCACTTAATTGTTCTCTAGAAGCTTTCACTGCCACTGCTCTAGTCTAATCAATTGCCTTACCATTAAGGAGGAGTTCAAGTAAAGCTCTCTGAAGAATTACCACACCCATTAAATTCTTCCCTGCAGATCAATTTATATCTGCATGGTGGGAAAGTGATAGAAGACAGTGCATCAATTTTAGGTCCTCCCTAGTTAGCTGGAACTGATCCTTGGCACTTATAAATCTGAATCGGTGTCTGGTTTTATCTGGGAGAGAGAAATAAATAATATACACAAAACACACACTGGGGAAAATCCAAGAATGTTGCCATTAATGTGATAACTTATTTCTAATATCTATGACCTTCCTACTCAGAGACTGGCAGTGGTTCACAAAGCAGTAAAGCTGTCTCCAATCCCTGAAATGAGGCAGAAGGAAGAACATTTGCATTTAACTTCAGCCCACGAAAAAAACGAAACATGAATATGCTATCTGGCAACCAAGCCATACCCCAAACAGTAAAGCCTTATTCTTTTTTTAGAGGTAGCTCTTTTAAGAGTCTCCTTAAGAGCGCTCAGTAGGGTGTGTCAATATTGCTCCCCATGGTAATCATATGGTTTGCCTACGCAGACGTTGGATTGTTTTGTGGATGTGAAATATTGTATGTTACCCCTGAGCAGTGGAGCCAGAGAATCCAAGAGCGGTTGTTGAGACTGACAGTTACATTGTGCTCCTGAATAGTGAAACGGCAGAATCAAAAACGCAAGTGGACCCAGACAGAATGTCCTGACCTTTAAGAAAAAGGCTGATTGGATATGGTATAGGCGTCCCTTCATCTTCCACCATAATCCATTACACCTTTCTAAGCCAACTTTCTCATAACTTATGTAGGCGCAGAGATGGGATTCCCTTAGATTCATTATGTGAAGTTTTATTTATGAAAAAAAAATATAAGGGCATGGGAGTAATTAGCACCAATCTTGTTGTTTTTAGTTCTTAGTTCATCGCAACTAACTTGAAAGGCTATAGTAGTATCAGATAGTATTTTTGCATGAATCCAAACAGAAGAAAAAAGATAAGTACGCATTTGTGAATATCTGTGAATGAGTAGATAGGAGATTTGTATAAGCATGGTATACAATTATGAAAACAAACATGTCACCCAATTTATTATATTGATGCCCAATTGATAACAGTCTAATGAATTTCTGATTTGAAACATTGGCCACTTTTCCAATTTTGATAAATTCCTTAAGAATGAAATGGACAGAAAGGAAGAAATTTTTTTTTAATTTTCTATCCATGATTTATTTTCTTTTATTGATTAGATTCTTGAGAGAATTACTTTCTATACACTGTAATTCTAGATAAAGTCTATTGATCACAGAATAATAAGATAAATGTCTTTCATTTCAATATAGTATTTATCTTTTAGAAGATAAGAATGTTTCAAAAATTTATATGCTGTAGCAAGAACATATTGTTAATGGCTGAATCTCAAAAAGAGAAACAATAATCTATTTGAAATACATATGCCTTTAATTCATTTTACTCCACTCTCAGACACTTTCTTTTTATGGGGTAAAAAGTCTATTGAAAAAGTAAATGTCAACATATAGATCACATAAAATTATATGAGGAATCATATATTTGCCACCATGTAATCACAGACGTAGTATCAGACATTTTTTTTTAATCTTCAGGGGAAGGTTAAATCCTTTGCTCCAAATGTAATTGAACAACAGATTGTTCAATTGTTGTACTTACTCGTTTCTAAGACGTGCTTTTTCTTTCATTGATTTTCAAATGAGTTGTTTTCTTCCTAAGAAAGACTTTGATTTGTGGGCAAAATGTAAGCTTTTCAGTGTTCTCTTTCTTCCTTTCTCTTTTCTCTTTTCTTTCTCCCTTCCTTTCTTCCTGCCTTTCTTTCTTTCATTCTTTCTTTCTTTCTTCCTTTTCTTTCTTTCTTCCTTTCTTCCTTCCTTTCTTTCTTCCTTTCTTTCGTTCTTTCTTTCTTTCTTTCTTAGGACTGCTGAGCTGCCCTTCTGCCCAACAAAATCCTCTGCATAAGTTAATGACCTTGATCTCTGTGGTTTCTGATCATAAAAGCTTTCACATTCACCATCTGGTGGGCTTGTTGTACAGTATTTTTTTTTGGTAATATTTACACCAGCAAGTTTCCATTCGTTAATCTGTTGGCTCGTTCTTGCCAGATGCATGGACTTACCTAGCTTCCTAGCTTCCAAACCTGAAATCTACTTCAGCAGTCTGATTATGGCACCGGTGCTCCTTGCATCCCTGTTCTGCTGGAGGAAAGAATCTTCTAACTCAATTAGCATTCTAAAGAATGGATTCAGTTTTGTGCTCCATTAAAGTCAGCTAAATTGATGCACTGCATGTCTTTATTTAAAAAATAAAGCTGAACAATTAAAGCCCATGTCTCTTTGCTCAGCTTTTGATTCCACACAAAGCTTTCCCACTTGCTTCCTTTGGATGTAATGTTAACAAAGTCAGTTAACATCAAGAGCTCCAGTAACAGGCATGGCAGAATTCCTTGTTTTTGCTCAATCAGTCTGTGTTCAAACTATCAGTTTGATTTATTTGTCCACATTGACCCTTATTCACCACTTAATTATCCTCGTATAATGTTTCAAGAGCCTCCTGACACAAGGAGAAAGACAATTGCCGATGTTCTGTGAAACAACTGTTGACCTGATGGGCCAAAATGAAGACTGTGGGTCGAAGGTTGTTTGCTTTGGAAGAACCCACTCACCACTGCTGAAAGCCAGGGCTTTAGCCAGTCACTCAAGGCATTATTTTCCTGGCCAAGCCGGGAGTCTGGCTCCTGGTCATCCCACAAAGCTTTTAAGGCATATAAGTTTATCCCTACTTAAATGAGAGAGAGTGGAGGGGGGAAGGATATTAAATTACGATAGTCCTGAAAACAAAAAAGAAATGTAACTTTCGCTAATTCTTACAATGTGGTTATTACTATGCTGTTCCTATTTTTAATTGTGCAAAGGATTTTCCCACTTTGCAAAGCACAGCATAATTCTGCACTCAGAATCCAAACACAATATGACATAGTAACAACTAAACTCCAATTTTTTTCCTGAAGAAAACTAATTTAATTCAAACCTACTAGCTTTATCCTTGGAATTGTGTCAAAAAGAGCACACATATGCAATAGCAGAGTTATCCAGTTTGGAAAGAAGGAAGTTATTTCAGAACATCTGAATTCTGAAGGCTACCTTCCGTTCCTAGTCATTAAAATTCAAATGTAAATAAATAATAAGTCCAAAAAATGACAGTGAATGTCAACAGTGATAGAAAAAACACTTATGGAGATTGTGGCACAATTCGATATTTATAAAGTGCTGGCTTTCTATAAAATTTTGAAATTCTTTTCTGGCAGGTCAAGCCTATATTTCATTTGGCTACCTCACAGCATACACAAATTGTCACAACCAGACAATGCCAATTCTAGCTTCTCATTTTAATTTTTCTCATATTTTCTTGCTTGTGTCTGGTGTGTATTCTCCATTTCAGCAAATTTTGGTCTTCCCAGACATTCGTGGGATCTTGGGATTAGGTCCTGTACACGGAAAATACTCAGAATAAACATAACCTAAATCTATTACTAAGGAGGCAGTTTGATATAATGGAAAGATCATTTAACCTTGTCACTTAATTCAAATTAAGTTCAAATCCTAGCTCTGACACTTACTGCCTATGTATGATCTCAGACAAATCACTTGACATCCCTGGGACTTCATTTCTTTATCCAAAAAATGAATGGGTTGGACTAGATCATCTCCAACTTCTTTCTAGTTCTAGAACTCTGATCCTATGATCTTCCTTCAAAATCATTCATTTCATTAGAGACAGTTATCCTATCTTACCTCAATTTCTCAGTCTGTGAAATGGACACATTTGCTGACTTTATGCCAATAGAACCTATTGTGAGGATCAGGTAATCTATTAGAATACTTGTGAGATGAAAAATGACCCATACCTCCAGAAGTATTTCTATACAAACATGTAGGGACTTTAACTATGATAGTTATTCAAATCCAATTAGTCTATATCATTTAATCGATTCAATTCAATAAACATTTAGCAAGTGCCTACTATATGCCAGGCACTGAACTAAGCACTGGGGATATAAGAAGAGGCAAAAGACAGTCCCTGACCTCAAAGAGCTTATAATCTAGTGGAGGAAACAACAGGTAAACAACCATAATAGATAACTATATATACATATATACACACATACATATATATATACACACAATTATATGTTTAATCAACAGTAGATAACATTTGGATAGCGTTTTAAATTCTACAAAGTGCTTTACATCCATTTTTTCATTTGATCCTCATGACAACCCTGTAAAGTAGCAGTTGTTGTTTGGTATATACTATTATACAGATATTGATATACAGAAAAATGAGACTTGGAAAAGTCAAATGTCTTATCTAGGGTCATGCAGCTAATAATGATAAGAAGCAGGATTCAAATTCAGGTCTTCCTGACTCCAAGTCCTGCACTCTAACACACTACCCAGCTGTCTATATATTTGTAGCAAAAACACCTGGTGAATTTTGTGATTTCTCCCTGACCCCCACAACCCAGTGCAAAAACCTACAGATTATAGCTCTGCTCCCTGAACCCCTATTCCCTATACCTAAATTAGTATTAAAGCCCAAGGAATCTACTCTGATATTTCCAAGGAATCATTTAAATAGATGTAAAATCACTAGTCTGAGAATTGATGGGACCTCAAGAAATGATTTGTTCTGGCCCCTGAATTTCAGGAAGTTAGGGATTGTCATCCCATTCTACAAATGAAACTGAGACCCAGAAAAATTAAGCAATCCTAGACACACAATGAACAAGGATCAAAGGCAAGGGACTAAAGTCTATGTTTCCTATTTTCCAGCACAAGGCTCCCTCTATTTTGCTCCCCACAACAAAGTCTAGAACCCATAGCTGAGAGATGAATATGTCTAGGAAGATAGATTAGCATAGGAATGAATAAAAATTCATCCTTGTCAATATTTGACTATCCAATGGATCTGTTTTTCTTCCAGTTTCAGCAAATGTGAACTGTAACCCCTCTGATTGGAGAGTTTGCTGTAGTTACTGAGGGAGCAGCTTGGTAGTGGATAGAGCACCAGGCCTCAAGTCAAGAACACTTACTTCCTGAGGTCAAATCTGGCCTCAGACACTTGCTAGCTATGTGACCCTGGGCAAGTTGCTTCATCCTGCTTGCCTTGGTTTCCTCATTTGTCAAATTAGCTAGAGAAGGAAATTGCAAACCACTCTCATATCTTTGCCAAGAAAATCCCAAATGTGGTCACAAAGAGTTGGACATAGTTGAAACAAACGAACAACAACAAAGTAAGTTGCTGTAACCTAAAATTGCATCATCCTACACATATATGTATATATGCATATGTTTGTGTGTATATACATACGTACATTTGCATTGACACATATGCCTGTATTAGCTAGGATTTATATAGTGCTTTAAGATTTCCTATGCTTTGTGTGCATGTGTATGTTTGTAAATGTACATACATATATACTTCCAAACCTTTTGCAAGCATTCCAATTCATCTAGTGATGAATTTCCCCCACCATAAGCCACGACTTGTACAACTATGTACAAACCAGAACTTTAAATGGAAAGCCTGCCTTTGTATTGTTCTTTGCCCTGTTTCTCTAATAGATTTTTACATTTGCTGTTGGAAAAACAGGCCAGTTGTTATGACGGAGTTTCCTTTGGCACATAACATAGTAAGCACTTAATAAATGTTGACTGATTGGTTAGCAGCAAACACCCTGGAGAGAAAGTCCTTAAATTTTCTTATACAATAGCAACACAGTTTGGAAATGTGGTCTAGTAGTTCATTCCACCAGAGGTTAACATGTTGAAAGGAGGGCAATTTACAAAGCCCCAAAGTATTCTTGCTCAGTTCTGCTAGTGTAGAAAATACCTAAAATGAATATATTTCCTCAAAAGAAAAATGGCACCCATCCCAATAGTGGGTTTCTAGATCACTCTTCTGCTGACAGATTTTGTTTTCCCTCTGAAAACATCAATCTAAACCTGAAGGGAACATTTTGCCTTCAACTTTTCCATCTCTTATTGATTCTTATAACTATTTCCAAGGGGGTCCTGTTCATCAACAGACTACAAAACCTTACAAAACACAACTCAGAGTTGGAAATGGCAAGTTTCTAACAACCTGACAAGTCCAGCATTACTTTCAGAATCCCAGAGAATCAGAGTTGGAAAGAACCTTAGAGGCCATCTCATCCAATGAGCTTTTGAGCAGAAATTCTCTCTACAACACGCTCAGTCAGCAGTCATCCAGTCATGGCATAAGGCCACGGGTCCACTTTTTCCTCTCATTCATACATAGTTCCTGGGACCAAAAAGTGAAAACCAGCATTGAAAGCACAAAAGTTAGGAAGACATTGCAGAATCCATAGGACTCATCTCATTCTTTTCCATTTAAATTCTCTTATTCACACACCACAAAACTGGGAGGGGCCAAAAGGATCATCTCCTCCACCCTCCTTATTTTACTGATAAAGAAACTAAGGCCTAGTGAGATGAAATGACTTACAAAAGGTCATATAGGTAGCAAGCAGAGGATCCTGGATTTGAACCAAGGTCTGCTGAATCCCAATCCAGATTGTCTTTTTTTCTGAGGGGAGAAAGCAGGGCAATTTGGGTTAAGTGACTTGCCCAAGGTCACACAGCTAGTAAGTGTGTCAAGTATCTGAGGCCACATTTGAACTCAGGTCCTCCTGACTCCAGGGCCAGTGGAGTCACTGCACCACCTAGCTGCCCCCCAGAATGCCTTTCAACGAGCTTCAAAAGATCTTCAGCCCTTTTTGGAATATTACATTTTGGAATACCAAAATGATTTTCTTACATCTCATTGAATAGTAATGATGTTTGATAAATCCATTGCCTTTTCCTACCATTCTATTTCCATTGTTGAAATGCTAGCCTAGCTAAGTTCAGAAAGGCTCACCAGAAGGTTGACCACCATGGGATAGATATTTTTGGCCCTAGTAAGTCATGTAGATTGTAAAGTGTGCAGGGGTTGATATATGCTTTAATGGACAGAATTCTGCTGTTAGTGTTAAGTTGTTTTGTTGTGTCCAACTCTTCATGACCCCATTTTGGGGTTTTCTTGGCAAAGATCCTGGAGTAGTGTGCCATTTCCTTCTCCGGCTCATTTGACAGATGAGGAAATTGAGGCAAACAGGGTTAAGTGACTTGCTCAGGGTCACATAGATAATAAGGGTCTGAGGCCAGACTTGAACTCATGAAGATAAGTCTTCTTGACTTTAAGAGCAGCACTCTATCCACTGGCACTACCTAGCTACCCAATGAAGAGAACACACATCAACAAAATTAAGGGTTTTTTTTTTTGACATATCAAAATAAGGAAAAGTGGCTGGAAATGAAGGAGGGTCACAAGCAGAACAAAAGAAAAAGAATTAGGAAGAGAGCCAGGTATATTATAAAGAGAGAGCTGGAGCTGGAGTTGGAAAAGTTCCCAGAGGCCCTCTAGTTTACCAGCTCCATTTTATAAATAAGAAGACTGGGGCCCAAGAGGTTCAATGCAACCATCACCCCCTAGTTATATCAAATTCACAATATGAGCCAGGGCCTCTAACTCTGAGTCAATGCTTTTTCCACTATATCATGAACATAACTGGAATACTATGCCCATTGAGTGACTTTATAGGATAATTTCAAATGTCTTGTAAGTTGTTGCATTTTTTTCAACTAAATGCATAAATGAATATATAATCAAGCCATGAACTAAATTAGTAAAGTCACAGAATATTAGAGCTATTAGTATTGTTCAATAATAGCACTTGGTTGAAGGGCACCAGAAAGGTTCAAGAAAATGAAGGTATCCTTAAGAAGTAAGAAGATTTTAGTCAATCGATAATCAATTATTTAGCACTTATGATATGACAGGCACTGTACTAAGATACTGGAGATGCAAAGAAAGGCCAAAAAAAATTTCAGCCCATAGAGACCCATTGCAGAGAAAGGCCTCCAAATCCTGAAGACCGTCTTAACTTTAGCAGTTCCTACATCCAAGCATCCGTGCCCTGATGGCTCTTCTTTGTGTCAGAGTGAAAAGCAGTTAACTAAACACTGATTTCCCCACTCCCACTCCCAGGAAACAACATTGGTCCTTCTTCCCCCAATCACCAAGAAAAGACAGTGTCATCAGGGAGTATTAACATGTCTCGATTGGGAAAATGTGTGACAAGATAGGGCAGTCAATAGAAAAGAATGAAAAAATAGGAGATTTAGATTTTATTCTGCACCCAAACACTTGAAAGTAATGCTAGAGAGTTTCTAATACATGAGAGTACTGAATAGTGAAAGGAAAAGAGGGAAAAGGAAGGGAAGAGGAGAGAAACAACAGTCTGCAGACATTCTCATTTACTAATTCTGCTGCTACATCTCCAAGACATATTCCTCACACAAAGGATGGCTTAACTTAAATGACTGAGGTAACTAGGTGACATAGTGGATAAACCACTGGGCCTAGAGTTAGGAAGAACAGAGCTGACAAACTTACTTACCAGCTGTGTGACCCTGGGCAAGTCGTTTAACCTCTGCTGCCTCAGTTTCCTTAACTGTAAACTAGGGAACATAATAGCACCTACCACCCAGAGTTGTTATAAGGATCAAATGAAATAATATTTGTAAGGCACTTAGCACAGTGCTTGGTCCACAGTAGGTGCTGAATAAATGTTAGCTATTGTTACAAACATGAGAGATACATTAGCATTAGGAAAAGGAAGGACTTCTTAAATCTTATTGATTGATTGATTGAATGGTAGGGTAGAGAAAACACTGGCTCTGAAGTCAGAGGAGCTCAGTTCAAGTCGGCTGTTTATTACCTGTGTGACATTAGGCAAATCAATTTCAGGCCTCAGTTTCCTCATCTATAAAATGGGGGGGGAGGTTAGATCGGATGGCCTGAAGTCCTTTTCCGTTCTAAATCTGTGATTAATCCTTCTTTTTCTCTTCTTCCTCTGAAAATTATATAGACTATTACAATGGTTCTCAATTGTGAGAAGACGATAAGACGTTCAACAGTAGACCATCACACCAGAGAAATGAGTACAAGTCTCACCTTTGGCACCAACTGGCTTTGTGACTCTGAGTACTTTACTTAGTCACTTGTCCCCAAGGCTGCAACTCACTAAGACTATTTGATACAGACCAGGTGCCAGACTGCATTGGTAAGATGAATTTCCTTAGAGAAAGTTCTTTGTGCCAATTAAATCACAGACAGGTCCAGTTCCCAATAGTAGAAATAAGAGAACCTCATAGTGACCTGTGTTCACAGTTTTTTTTTCAGTTTTGGGTCCCAGTTCTCCTGATCTTAGGAATCTTAGCACAGCAGTAATAATTTCTCCTAATATTTTCTGGGTTTGAATCTCTGTCCCAGAAGTTAGATAGGACTTCTTTCTGTATTTGGATTCAAAAGATTTGGGACATACTGAAAAATCAAATATAGACAAACCAACCCAGAAGTAGCTCTAAGAAATGTTTTTAAGGGGGTGGGGAGAAGCCATGTTTTAATCTGATTTTAAAACAGTGGGATGCTTCTTTGATCCACGCTATTCCCCCTTCCCCCCCTGGAAAACACAGACAATGAGGACAAGACAAAACAAATGAAGAGAAATTTATGAAAACCAAAAGTAGATTTAATTTAAAGCTTAACCCATGGTCAAATGTCAAAAAAAAACAGAAATAAGTTGTTTTTAATGTCTTCTTAATTGCTAGAATGGCTTGTTCAACTAAAGTAATCTTGATGTGAGGAAAGGGGAAAGGGACTTTATTTTCTTATCATGAGTAGTCTTCCTAGGATAAAAAGTATTGAAATTGTGAGTATTCAGAGCTATCTATTATGTTGGTCTCAAAGTTAAGAATTAGATTTTGTTGTCTGGTAACACAGCCTATTAGTATAAGTAATGCTGTCTCCTAGAAGCTAAGGAGAAATGAGACATGTTTTTCTTGTATGCAAAATATTTTAAATAAATTTCTATTTTTTTAAATGCACATCTAATCCTTTCTGGTTCAAATGGCTAGATGCAGAAGGTTTAAATCTTGTCTGAAATATGGAAAATTTATGGCCACAAATGCAGCATATATCAAAGAGTTCAGCTGAGACACACCAATAAAGCAATTCACCTACTGGGGAATGTTAGGACAGAGCGAGATGAAAGTAAAGTTAGATCATTTCTTCCCATCACAACAAAAAGGCTGATAAAGAATATACTTGATATCAAACAGAGCTTCCTGCTGGCTCTAGTTACCTGGGAGTTTCAGGCCTGCAGTTTGAATAATGTTTCCCGTACAATAGAGATGACAGCAGAAGTGTGGAGAGACTGATGGGGCTTCCTGCAGACTCAGCTTTTCGAATCTGAACTCATTCTTTATTCTTCAAGCAGAGGCAAGAACAAATGTGTAAATAAATAGTTACCTATCTTCTGATGTTAGAAATAATAAGTTGCTGTTCAGATGCTGTGAGCTCCTTCATGGAATCTAAGAAGCAAAGGCAGGCGTACCGCAGTCAAGCTGAATTGGGTAGTTTTTATGAGTCGGGGTAAACATCCACGAATAGTAGTCGTCATCCTGGAACACAGAAAATGAATGGCTTTACATGCGGTAACAGAAGAAATTGGATCTAGGCAGTTCATGTGCTTCGGTGTAGGTAAAACTCAAGATTTTTGACATAATTAGGCCTCACGTAAGATCCAATTTATGTAATAAAATCTTTTATTTGATTTATAATACTGGTCAGAAAAGTCATCAAATACAAATCAGACTGATTCTTCTTGTTAATAACAGATATTCTTATTTTCCTAATGATTTGTGATAATATTGCTTCTTTTAAAAAAGGGGGCATCAAGGCAAAAGACAATCATACTTAGGTTTCTCCAAGGATCTAGACTCACAATGTGATCAGCAATTTTTTTGTTCATATCAATTAAAAAAAAAGACTCAGACAATGGTTTCTGAATAAAGGGGCCCGTTAATAATTTCTTAACAGTTTCAGCTGTTCAAAGGCTGGTTTATCTTACTTTGTCATCTTGCATTATAAAAATAACTTCTGTGAGTCAATGGCTATGCATGAAGTGCAAATGGGAAAAACAGAAACAAAACCACTATTTAATTGTTCTTAAAAATTAACTCAATGTGTTCTTCAAGGAAACAGAACACATGAGGGAGATGGAGACAAAGAGAAATGTGGCAGGAGCCAAAAAAGATTCTTCCCCAGTTCCCCCACTCCCCTCTCCCTCCTCCATCCACCATGATGGACTGATCAGATTGCACAAATTGTCCAAGTGGACAGTAGAGGGCAGCAGATTCTCCAGTGCTGGTCCTGTGGAGGAGTCAACAGGAGGGGGAGAGAGCACGGTGTTTGGCATGATGTGTGAGGGGTCCAGAGGATCCAGTGGGGAGCTGCGGTTAACTACATCCTCAAACCTTCTCATGTTTTCATACCAATCCAGCCTAAACACAGAACTGAGAATGGTGAAGAGCCAGAAGTTCAGGCAAATTAAATGCCTAAAGTGGAAGTGATGCCCAAGTAGGGAAGAGACATGACTAAGAGCTCACTCAGCTCTGTCACTTTTGCTTTTTAAAGAGGTTGAAACCCACCTACTCCATGAAGCTTTCTAATTGATTAGAAATAAGGCAATCATTTCCCTTTCCCACTGCCAGATTTTCTGAACATGCTGCTCAAAGGTTCCCTTCTCCATTCTCCATTAACTGCAATAGACAGCGCCTTTGTACCACTCACACTTGGATTTGTCCAAAGATTTGTCCACATACGTGTGGAATTCTGTTGTGGCTTTTCTTTTTTTAATTTACTTAACAGTATTTTATTTTTTCTAATTACTTTAAAGATAGCATTCAACATTCTCTTTTATAGGATTTTGATTTCCAAACTTTTTTCTCCCTCCTTCCCTCCCTTTCCCCTCCCCCAAGATGACAAGCAATCTGATATAGGCTATACATGTACAATAGTATTAAACAGACTTCCACATTTAGTAATGTTGTGAAAGAAGAACCAGAACAAAAGGGGAAAACCATGAGAAAAAGAGAAAATAGTATGCTTCGAACTGCATTCAGACTCCATAATTCTTTCTTTGGATGTGGATAGCATTTTTCATCCTGAGTCTTTTGGAATTGTCTTAGATCATTGTATTGCTGAGAAAAGCTTAATCATCGCTCAATGTTGCTGTTACTGTGTACAATGTTCTCCTGGTTCTGTTCACTTCATTCATCGTCAGTTCATGTAAGTCTTTCCAGGTTTTTCTGAAATCCGCCTGCTCATCATTTCTTATAGAACAATAGTATTCTATTGCATTCATACACCACGACTTGTTCAGCCATTCCCAAATTGATGTGCATCCCCTCAATTTCCAATTCTTTGCCATGTTGTGGTTTTTCAATCAATAATGTTCATATTCGATGATAAGTTTTCAGAAGTCGAAAAACAAGTTCTTACTACTCCAAAAAAAGGAAATATCATTGCCCTCTGGGAGCTGATCATTCAGCTTAGACAACAGAATAGTATACAAGGACTAAAATAAAAATGAGCACAAAAAAGATGTCAAAAAGCATAAATCAACAAGAAATTACAGAAAATGACAACAGATGTGAAGAGGGAGCCCTAAGCTGAGGTGTGAAAAAGTCAAGAGTACTAGGAATGTCTAATCAATCTAATATCTGCTTATAATAGAGTGGCAGGCCTTACCGAGGACAAAAGCAGTGAATTAATCAAATGCTAAATCTAGCTTTGAGATTTTAAAAAATAGATCAATAGATTAAAAGCTAAATCTAATTGAGCATTCCCTGGTTAAAATGCCCAAGGAACCTTAGGTTAAGTAAAGAAAATGACCCAAAGTCATTAATGATAAGTTAAATTACATCCGTGGCCATACTGAAAGTTACTATGCAGGTGACCAGTCTTGGATCTGTTATCGTCTTTTAGTTGCTGATAAAAACTCAGAGGTAGCCTCTTAGAGTGGATAGGGCGTTGGACTAGGAGTTGGGATGATCTAGCTCCAATCTAATTTCTGATATTTTCAAACTGTATTATTCTAGAAAAGTCACTTAATCTCTAGGTTCCTCAGGAAACTCCCTAGGATTTACTCACTAAGCCATAAACCACATTCCTAGACCAAGAGTTTCTCGTGCTGCTGAAATCACAGATCCTTTACATGTTTAATAATAACTTGTACATAAATATTAATTACTTGTATTGCATGAGAACAACAAAATCAATAGCTCCTATGGCTTATAAATAACTTTACTCAATGAAAACTCTTTCAGTTAAATAGTACAGCATAGCTATCCCCATTTTAAAGATAAGCAAACAGGTTAAGTGATATGTACCCATGCACAGCTAGGACACAAATCCAGGTCTTCCAATTCCAAGTCTAATATTCTTCCCATTACACCATGATCTCTCTCCATTGCATAAATATCATGAAATATTTTCTTCATTGATTTGTGTGGTAAATTAAACAACTTCTTATTTAATAATAATTTAATGGATCTGTGGTTTTATCTATGTGGTAACTCCTTCCAATTATGAAGATTGCAACTCTTTATACAGCTCTTCTTAACCTTCTCTGAGTAGTTTTCATGTGCTCACATAAATCCTTCACAGGGTCTTCATCCAACACCCAATGTGCTGGGGGCCTTCCTCTATGTAATAAACAATTGTTGGTAGTCTTTCAGGAGGTCACTCCAAAGACTTCCACCTTGCAATTCCCCAATATGCTTAGTGTTACCACGGACTAAGAAATCACCACGATTTTGTATGACATCTTAGAAGTATAATGAGAGGTAGAACCTCCCTCAATAGTATAGGCCATTGTGCTGAAGGAGGAGAAAGAGGAGGAAGAGGACAACAAAGAGGAGGAAAAGGAGGACGAGGAGGAGAAGGAGGAGAACAAGTGTACCAGTGTTTGTACTTTTTAAAAATTTCAACTTCTCCAAAAGTTTATTGAAAAATGATTGACTATGCAAGTCATAAAACATAATTGGCAGGGTAGCATTCTGGTATTGCAGAAAAAAGCAATGGTCTGGGAATCATTATGAGACCTGAGTTCTAGTCTTATCTCTATAAATAACAAACTAGCTGCATGATCTAAATTAATAACTTTAGACTCTCTGTTTCCTCTTTCTAATAATGGAATGATAGGAACTCACATTTTCATGCTTTAAGGTTTGCAAATCACCTTCTTTAAATGGTCCTGTGTAAGAGGTAGTTTATTAGTATTTGCATTTTATGGATGGGAAACCTGGGTCTGCAAGTGAGTAGAAAAGTACTGTGTGCAGAGTCACACAGATAGTCATTGCCAGAGCCAAGATTCAAGTCCAGGTTTTGTATCCCCAGGGCCTATGCTTTGTCCACTGTAGCATGCTGTTTCAACAATATGTACCTACCTCACAGGTCTGTTATAAAGATCAAATTCCACAATCACAGTATGGGGATGGAGAGGGGTAGACAGGGAAATATTAGAAAATTGTCCTAATAAGCATAGTGGAATAGCAACAAGTTTGCTATGAGGACATTTGGGTTATTAATAGGAATACAAAATTCAATAACCAAGTGTTATCTCTTTTTTTTCACCATTTAAAAGTCTCATAAAGCATTATAGTCAGATTTGGGTTGTAGATGCTTAAAGAATATGGAGACTCTAAAGAGAATCCAGAGGAAGGCAGACATTATTAAACTAAAAAATGGGGACTTATGTATGCAAGTTTAAGCTGGTTGATAAAGAAAAGCCAGAAGGATAAAATAATTCTGAGTAACATTTGAGAACTGCTCTAAATATGAGTTCTCTACCCTCTAGCTGTTTTAAAGACAAGGAAGAAAGTTTGTATGGAGAGAGAATTTAGACATCAAAAGCCCACTTTTGCCTGAAAGGGCTATTAAATGCTTGTCAAGCAGTTGGAGAAATTTCCTTTGACAGAAGGTTTCCAGTGTTACAAGGGGGAGAAAAAAGCACTTTTTTCTCAATCCACTGTGGAACAAAATATTCCAATTTGAAAAAATGGCATGAGGATGAAATTTCCTGTGGGTTGTTTTTCTTTTTTTTCTGAATAAAAATAAAATTATGAAATAGGCATCTCCATCTACACTGTGGAAAGAACAATGACTTAAAAGTCAGGGCGGGGCAGCTAGGTGGCGCAGTGAGTAGAGCACCGGCCCTGGAGTTAGGAGGACCCAAGTTCAAATCTGACCTCAGACACTTGACACACTTACTAGCTGTGTGACCTTGGGCAAGTCATTTAACCCCAATTGCCCTGCCTTTCCCCCTTCAAAAAAAAAAGAAAAGAAAAAGAAAAGTCAGGGGACCTGGGTTCAAATATCACTCCTTCTACTTCCTATTGTGTTATTTTTTTTAGTAATTCACTTAACCCTTCTGGGACTGAGTTTCTCCAGGTATAAAATGAGGGGGTTGGAACAGATGCTCTCTAAGGTCACTTCCAGTTCCTTATCAGTGATGATATAATCCTATGATCCCTCAGTGCTTTGCTTGAACTATGCAGGCAGACAGGCAAGTAAATGAAACTGGAATTGGGGGAGGAGGGATAGGAAGGGGGTGAGGAGAAAGGCAAATGTTCATTTTAGCAGCCAACTCCATGCAAAATGGCAAATAAAAAGTGTAAGTACTCTTTCCATTTAGATTTGGGATGCCCGCCACTTCTGTACCTCTGGTTAGAGTCTAGATAAAAAGGGTATTGAATACGTAAGTGATATGTCAGCATTCCAGTGAAATGATAGCTGTCATGTCTCCATGGGGATAAATGAGAGTGATTAAAGGAAAATCGAAATTATAATTATGAATCAGTTACCAACAGTTATTGCACTCTTAGTATGTGTATAAATGTTAGCTATAGTCGCTATATATTGTATGCAATTTTAAAAGTCCAAAGGCCTTAAAAAGCAGAAGTAAGGCCAAGTCAAAAAATGGCTAGTAGGAGGAAGCTAGGTTGCACAAGACGAAGAGCAAGGAGGCCCCTGAGTGCTGGGTTCCTTAAATGCCCAGAATAAATAAGAATTTGCTGACTAGCATTGTACAAATGAAGAACTTGATGAGAACCAGCCAAAGTTCATCAAAAAAAACCTGCTTCCATAAAGCACAGCCCTGAATTTGTCAAGAACCCAAAGTAAGAGACCTGGAATTCAGTTGAGTGGGTCCCTATGCCTGCCAAGCTAAACAATTCTCTAACAAATGGGATTCCTCACAGAGGCAAAGTCCAGAAGACGGCCGACTTTGGGGTGATAGATAGGAAGGGCCTCTCAACATCCGAGAAGAGTGACTTGCACATAGTGGGTCTTCAATAAATATGTGTTGATTCGATTAGTTAATAGGTATTGGAGAAGGACAGAAGAGTATACTTACTTGGTTCCAGCATGTCACATATTAGATCATTAGTTTGCTTCTGTCCTAGAAATTCACAGAAGACTAGTGAAAGTGCATAGCAGAGGTGAGCACAGTAGTTGCCTAATAATTTTTTACTGAATTGAATTGAGGTAAATTGATTACAGAAGAGTAACAGCAGTGGACCAGTGAACTGAAATTTTTATCTGATCCTCAGCTCTGCTATTCCTTCACTCAGTGTCCTTGGTCAAGAATTTAGCTTCACATTTATATAGTATATTAGTGTTTGCACAGCAATTTACATTATAATCTCATTGGATCTTTGCCACAACCCTATGAGAGAGATAGTGCGGGTGCTATTATCCCCATTTTACATGTTAAAAAGACTGAGGCTTAGAGAGGTAATGTGACTTCCTGATAATCTCACAGCTACCAGGAGAAAGGAAGGAACAAGCATTTATATAGTACCTATGCTAAGCATTTTTACAAATGTTATCAGACTTGATCCTTACAACCCTGTGTAGTAGGAGCTACTATCATCCCCATTTGACAGTTGGGGAAACTGAGGCACACAAGGTTAAGTGATTTGCCCAGGGTTAGTTAGTGTCTCAGGCCTGTTCTGAATTCATATCTTCTTGATTCTGGGCCCACTAGTTGAGTACAACTTGAGTCATTTCAGCCATGTGCAACTCTTCGTGATGCCATTTGGGGTTTTCTTGGTGAAGATACTAGAATTGTTTACCATTTCCTTCTCTAGCTCATTTGACAGACAAAGAAACTGAGGCAAGCAAGGTGAAGTGACTTGTCCAAGGTCACACAGCTAGTAAGCATCCCAGGCCAGATTTGACTTCATGAAGATAAGTCTTCTTGATTTCAGGCCCAGGGCACTCTGTCCACTATACCACCAGACCTAATCTTACCTCATTCCAAACCTAAAGTTTTTTCCATGCTGCATCTAAGCTGGAAGAACTTCAATGTTCACTGCATGTAGCTTTTCAGGATATCTAGAGTCAAATTCCTCCAATATTTTGTTATTTCCCTTGTGTTTACAGAATGTTGGTCTCAAAGGATGTCAGCAGGGCTTAGTAGAAAGAGTATTAGATTCAGAGTCATCTGGCTCACAAAAACCAATTGTTAAATTTTTGGTGTCAACATTCATACCTTGGAAATTGGCAAATGCTACAAATCAAGATTTGTCTAGCCTTGTGATGGAGAAAATGTTAATAGTTCAGATTAAACTTAAAAGTGTGCTATATGTATTTTTTCTGGAGAGCCAGTTGTTAAACATTCACCAATATACTCCTGGATATATATCAAGTCCAACTTTCTTGTTTTGTAGGTAGAGAAACTGAGACCTAGGGAGATTAAGCAGCATAGGCAAAATCATACAACAGGACTTGTACAATCTAATTAACTCATTTTCTTCTCTGTACACTTACTGAAGCATGGCACTTCCCCAAAGTCAAACCCTAATGCCTCTTTGGTGTGGAAGTGATCCCAGACTGCTCAAAGATGTCATAGGAGACTTCAGCCCTGGCACAAACACTACCAAGCTAGAAAACAGATGGGTACAAGCCTGGTGTTCTACTATTAGGTCTACTGTGCAAAGACCAGCCTACCTAAGTGCAAAGAGGGTCATCATCAGAAAGCTGGTCTTCAGGCAGCATTATTTTTAGCTACCATAATCAATAAAGACCATTTACTAAGTCACAGAGGAATCGTCATTTAAATCCATGGAAGGAATACTTTAAACAGTGAAATCAGAGGTGCTTGAAATATTGAAGTATAAACATTAAAATATGGGTTTTCTCCTGTATTTCTGAACAGTGCTAGATTTGGAGACAGGGGACCAGGGTTTGAGTTCTACCGCATAATTTGTTTCCCATGTGAATATGGGTGACAATTTCTCTGAGTATCTATTTTCTCATCTGTGAAAGAGGGTTAATGATGTCTTGCTGAACTCACAGGGTTGTTGTGAGCCATCAATCAACATTTATTAAGCACCTACTATGTGCTAGGCACTGTGTTAAGCACTGGGTTACAAAAAAGAGGTAAAAGACAGTCCTTGCCCTCAAGGAGCTTACAATCAAACTTAGGAGACAACAAACAAAAAGATATATACAAAGAAGCTGTATGCAGGATAAAAAGGAAATAATTAAGAAGAGTTAGAAAAGGCTTCCTGCAGAAGATGGGATTTTAGCTGGGACTTGAGGGAAGCCAAGGAAGTCAGGAGATGGACATGAGGGTGGAGAGCATTCCCAGTATGGTAAAACAGCCAGAGAAAATGCCCAGAACCAAGAGATGGAGTGTCTTGTTTGTAGAACAACCAGAAGGCCAGTGTCCCTAGATCGAAGAGTGGATGTTAGGGCGTAAGGTGTGAGAAGACTGGAAAGGTAGGAGGGTTGCAAGGGGCTTTTAATGCCAAATAAAGAATCTTATATTTAATTTTGAAGACAAAAGGGAGTCACTGGAGTTTATTGAATAGGCGGGGGGGGGGAGTGACATGGTCAGACTTGCACTTTAGGAAAATCACTTTAGAAGGTGAACAGAGGATGGTGGGGAAAGCACACAGTAAACATCAAAGCATTATATAAATGTGAGATTCGTTGTCATTGTTTTCGTCACATTAGACAGCAAACAACGTTGGGACATTAAATTTTCCTCCAAATTACATATTCACTTAATAGCATGCCAATGAAACAAACAAACAAAAAAAATCAAGTGGTGAGCCAGTGTGGTGGCATCAGAAAAAGCACTAAATTTAGAATCAAAAGTCCTAGGTTCAAGTCCTGGCTCTGAGAGTCACTAACTGTGTGATAGTGCACATAATAACCTCAGCTCTAAAATGGGTATGCTTGTATCTACCTCAAAGAATTCAAGAGGCAACATAGTACAGAAAAAAGAACACTGAACTTGGAGTCACTAGCCCTGAGACCGACTCTAAGCTATGACACCTGCTACCTGTTTGACCTTGGGTTAATTACTTAATTTCTCTAGGAGTCAGTTTCTTTATCCGCAAAATGAGAGATGTGAAATATATGATCTTTGAGGTCTCGTCCAGCTCTGTCCTTCAACTATGATTTCTTACAGCACCTTTTTTTAAAAATTAAATTAAATTTTTATTTTTAGTTTTCAACATTCACTTTTTTATGATTTTGAGTTCCAAACTCCCCCCCCCACTTCCCTCCTCCCTCCCCAAGATGGCATGCAATCTGACATAGGCTATACATGTACAATCATATTGAACAGATTTCTACATTAGTCATTTTGTGAAAGAAGAATCAGAGCAAAAGAAAAAACCACAAAAAAAGAGAGAGAAAATAGTATTATGCTTCAATCTTCATTCAGACTCCATAGTTCTTTCTCTGGATGCGGTTAGCATTTTCCATCACAAATCTTTTGGAACTGTCTTGGATCATTGTATTGCTGACAGGAGCTAAGTCCATGATACTCGATCATTCCACAACATTACTGCTGCTGTTGCTGTCTACAATGTTCTCCTGGTTCTGCTCACTGCACTCAACATTGGTTCATATAAGTCTTTCCAGGTTTTTCTGAAATCTGCCTGCTCATCATTTCTTATAGAACAATAGTATTCCATTACATTCATATGCCACAACTTGTTCAGACATTCCCCAATGGATGGGTATCCCTTCAATTTCCAATTCTTTGCCACCACAAAAAGAACCTGCGTCGTTTATTTTTTAAATGGAATGCAAATTACAAAGCATTATAAAAATGAGATTAATGAGGGTGATGGTGGTGGAAGCAGAAAAGTAGGATTTATATCAAAAATCACCTTCTTTGTTTAGCTTCTCCCTCTACCCCTCCAAAAAATCCCATTTGTTCATGTAAAAAAATCTACTAATAAAGTATTTCAAACTATAAATGTATATATGCATGTATACGTGTACATGTGTATAATCACAGACAACATATATATCAGACAACAAGATTATGTGTGTGTATGCACAAACATACACACAAATACATAATCTTGTTATCTGGTAACCCAAATTCTCAATGGAGGTTATTTTTTTTAAAATGTATTTAGTGAAAGAGGAATTGCAAAAACAAACAGAAATTAAATGTTTGTCTACAGAAGACTTTTTAAAGTTCAAAACAGTACTAATAAAGTTTCAATTCCCTTGTGAAACCTTTTCTGCTGAGATTGTATTTCTGAGAGAGGGGAATGAGAGAAAACTGTTAGAGGAAGCCTGCTTTTCCAAAATCGGTTTATTGTCAACACATGTCAATGTATTTCCATTCACTGGGGACAATGTTGATGGCATTCCACTGGGCTCATGCCTACACACCAGATTTGCAGATCAGATGATGCTACAATTGAGAGATTGGCACAGGCCAGGAGAGCTACCCTGATCCCACTACAGAATGTCTGTCTTTCAAAGCTGCCTGATTGGCTTTACAGCTCCAGACATGTGACTGCAGCTGTTTTTCCATGAAGTGATGTTGAAATGCTGTTAACAATCTGATTCCTCAGAGTCACTTTTCAGAGATTCTAAGGACTATTCAACTATTGAATAATAACCATGACCTCCCAAACTTCCAAAAGTTTGCGGACACTGGCTCCACCCTGAGCACAATTAGCCTGTTAGAGACATTAAAACAAAATATGTCTGTGATGGCCATTTGTCCAGGCTATCCAAGGAAGGAGCAGTGATAACCTTAATATTTAGTACACTCTCCTTCAATGTTTGACCACTTGTCTGCTGACACTTTACCCAGATGTTAACCGTAAGGATAAATGAAACAGGAAAATAAGAAAGAGGCAGAATCTTAGAGAAATTGCTAAGAGGGTGAATTTTGCCTTGGACTCCTTTTCACATGCCCACACAGCACCCCCTCCCCTTTGTCCTGTCCCCAGTCACCCCCTTCCACTTCCTCCTGTCCTCATTTCCAAAGGGCCAGGGCCTTTTCACCTAGCTGTCAACTAGTCTCCACTTTTACAGACTCCTGAGAAAGCAAAGGAGTACATCATTAATGGTGGCATCTCCAAACAATGTTTTGGGTCTTTGGGGAGCAAAAAGTTGCTAACCTTCAAAATGCTACAGTATCTTATTTACATAACGGAAAGCAAAAATCATTGCCTGAAAATTGAGAAAAGTCTAGTAGTACTGTATGAGAAGGTCACATCACCATATTTTCATGTATCACCTTTAAAAATAAAACTAATTTTTAGCAAGCTTACAAATGCATATGAGCTATACATAATGACTGAAGAAGAAATTGGCTCCTGTTAAGTGCTAACCATATTCATTTATTCAATATTGCATATTTTAACCCAGGAAAAATATTTAGTCAATAAACTCATTACAAAATAGTCATTTGACATGCTTTTGCCACAGCAAGCATTCAGTAAGATGAAATTTTCAAACTGTAGAATTTTACAATGAACACTCTACTAACAGGAATTATGAGGGAAAAGATCTTTCTTTGCAGCCAATGAGTTAATAAACACACCAGAAATAGGAAGGACACAAAAGAATACTCTTCTGGTGAATAAGCATGAAAGCTAAGCCAGAATCATTGTGTGGTACTAAGGGGATTGATTATTAAGCCGGCTTTCCATATCTCTCTCTCTCTCTCTCTCTCCTCTCTCTCTCTCTCTCTCTCTCTCTCTCTCTCTCTCTCTCTCTCCCTCTCCTCTCTCTTATTTGTTGTTTGTCTCTGTCTATCTATCCATCTGTCATATCTATTCAGTCTATATCCTATCTATCCTGTTCTCTCTATCTGCCTGTCTATCTATCCTGCCTATTCTTTCTGTCCATCCATCTGTCTATCCTGCCTGTCTGTCCTATCTGTGAATCAATCTATCCATAATTTATCTATCCATGCATTTCCATAACCTATGAAATGCATGCAAAAAAAGGTAAATACATATAAAACAAAGAACAATTTGGCAGGTATTCTAGCAGGAAAAAAAGGATGAAAATATTGCTTCTCCACAAAAATTTAGACCAAGATATATGAGAGTCAGAAACTACTGCTCATGTTTTGCTATAAAATTCGAACTCTCAGAGCACTCCTTGGGCACTCCTGCTTGCCTGGCCAGCAGGTTTGGAAAGGAACATGTGGAATCAGTCAGCATTGGTGTCTAGCAGAAGAATAGGTGAAGTCTTGAATGTTCATGTTGGATATTGTCTGAAAAGTTGCCCATCATGTTCCTGCTTGGAAACTCTGGCAGTGAGGGATGACACGCTCTGGCTTCACTATTAGGCCCCCTATGGATGGAGGACAAAGGGCACTGCAGGCTGCGGGCCCAGCACATACATTTGCAAACTGCCGTCAGTCAGTTCCCAAGGCCAGAGGCTGGATACCATTAACAAAGGAGACGTGAACTGTGGGCCTAGCCCATTTCGCCGTTCCTGCAGAGAAAGTAGAGCTTCTCATGGAGCTCTCTGGGGCTCCCTCCCTCCCTCCTGCTCCCGGTCAGGAAGGGTTGACAGAGTACTGCTTCATATTTCAGCAGGTAATATTTTAATCTAAAGCTGTCACCTATGTTCTCTGGAACAACAGCTGCTGCAGCGTACGTGGCATATGCTCCTTTCTACTTCTGGAATACTCTGGCTTTCACAAACTTCCCCCAGGAACCAGATTTTTACATTTTCTTTTTCTCAGACACTGGGAGGAAGGGAGGACATGGGGGCGAGGGCCAGGGGTGGGGGCACAGATCTTTGAAAATAAATGTGTTCAGTCCTTTTGGTCTGCTCAGGAGACCTACTTCCACAAGTCACTCAATGTGAAATGTCTCCATTACATTCAGGGCTTGGAAGCAACGGGAAAGGGAAAGGAAGGGGATAAGCATTTAGAGAGTGCCCTCAGTAATAGTAGTAAGCCTGCTGCTGTAGGCCCTCCCTAAATGGCGCTCTGTAATAGATATGCCAGGCACTGTGCAGAGTGCTTTACAAATATCATCTCATTTTATCCTCATGACAAGCCTGTGTTATTATCACGTATGTTATCATTATACTCACTTTACAACTGAGGAAGCTGAGGTAAAGTGACTTGTCCAGGGTCACACAGCTAGTGAGTGTCTGAGTCCAGATTCAAATTCAGGTTTTTCCTCTCTCCAGACTCAGTGCCCTATCCTATCCACTGGGTCATCTAGCTGCCTCTGTGGACAAAAGACATGAAGTCACACCACAGTGAAAGACTTTTACCCTGATTTGAGATGGTTTTATAAAATGTATGCCTGGGATACACCATCAAAGCAAAACTCCTATGCAACATAATAGAACATAGATAATGTTAATATGTGATTTTGTAAGTCAAAGTGCAGTCCACAGGGATCCTTATGTACAGTTTAGTGACCCTTTTTTTTCATTTGAGCAGTATATAGATAGACAGTATATAGACAGATAGAGAGACAGAAAGACAGATAGATAGATAGATAGATATCATGCTGCCTCTGAGTATAATCCTGACAGATCAGGGAGATGCCATAAACAGTGTATTCAAATTTGAGACAAGGTCTCTCACAATGTCTTTGTGGACAAAATGAAGCAATCTATAGTTAGGCAGAACCATAACTGGTTGACAAACAATACTGAAAGAGTATTGATTAATAGATCAACATCACTCTGGATGGAGATCTCTGGTATACTGCAGGGCTCTACTATGTTCAATGTTTTTATCAGTGAGTTGGATAAAAACACAGCTGGCATGATGATCAAACTCGTGAATAAAATAAAGCTGATATGAGATAGCTAATTTATGTGCTGACAGAATTGGGTTGCAAAATGATCTCTACAAACTGGAAAGAAGGAACAGATATAACAAGGTGGAACTGACTAAGAGTAACTGTAAAGTCCTATAATCAGGCTTAAAAAATACAGATGGCTAAATTGATGCGCGAACAAAAAAGGGATAAAAGGTTGACTATAAGTTGATAGGTCAACACTGTGATATTGCTGACAAAAAAAAATCTAATGCAAGGATTGGTTGTATTAATGAAAATATAGTGTCCGGATTAAAGGAGGTAATAGAGTCACTCAACTCTGTTCTGGTCAGAGCAAACCTAGGTAGTCATCATTGCATTTTTAATAATAAAATTTAATTTATTTGTTGTTACATTTTAAGTTCCAAACTGTCTCTCTCTCCTTCCTTCCCCATTCTGCACTAGGGAAGGCCACCATTTCACACACACACTCACACACACACAAATACACACACACAAATACACACACACACTGGGGGTGGGGGAAGAGAGAGAGATGTAGATAGATATGGATAAAGATACGTACATATGTGTGTATATATGTACATAGATAGATATAGATATATATGTAAAACCATACTATGCATACTTCTATTTATCAAGTCCTTCTCTGGAAGTGGATAGCATCTTCCTTCATAGGTTCTTCGCAGCTGATTTGAGTATTTATAATACCAAGAATAACTTAGTCTTTTACAACTACTCTTTGAACAATGTTGCTGTTACTGTATCCAGTGCTCTCTTTCTGTGTTCTGCTCACTTCAATCTTTATTTCCATGCAAGTCTTTCCATGTTGTTCTAAAATCAACCTTCTCATCATTTCTTAGAACACAGTAGTATTCCAGAACAATCATATACCTCAATGTGTTTAAGCACTCCTCAACTGATGCACATCCCCACAATTTCCAGTTCTTTACCACCTCAAAGAGAGCTGCTATAATTATTTTAGAAATACAGGTTCTTTTCCTTTTTCCCTGATATCCTGGGGAAATATACCTAATAACTGTATTGCTGAGTCAAAGGATATATACAGTTTTGTAACTCTGGACATAATTCCAGATTGTTTTCCAAAATGGTTGAATCAGTTCACAATTCCACCAACAATGTATTAGTGTCTCCATTTTTCTACATCCCCTCCAACATTTATTATTTTCCCCTTCTATCATTTCTGTCAATCTGATAGCTGTGAGATGATATCTCAAAGTCGTTTTAATTTACATTACTCTAATCAATAATAATTTAGGGAATTTTTTCATATGACTATATATAGCTTTGATTTCTTCAACCAAAAGCTGTCTGATCATATCCTTTGACTATCTATTAATTGAGGAATGACTTAAATTCTTATAAATTTGGCAAAGTTCTCTATATATTTGAGATATGAAACCTTTATCTAAGAAACTGTTTAAAAATTCTTTTCTCAGTTTTCTGCTTTCCTTCTAATCTTGGCTACATTGATTTTATTTGCACAAAAACTTTTAAATTTGATGTAATTTCATTTCATTTTAAAGGGGAAATTGACAAAGTGGACATACCCAGGATGATGAATGGACCTGAAACCATGTTTTATGAGAAGCAACTGGAAGGACCAGTTCTATTTATTATGGAGAAAACTTAGGGCAGATATGATCACCTAGAAGAGAGGCTGGATTTATTTGTAAGTCCAAAGGACCAAGCTATAGGAAAGCAGATTTCCACTCAACATAATGAAGAACTTTCTAAAAGTTAGAGTGGTACAAAAATGAAATGCTTTCCCAACACCTGAGGGCTTCAAACAGAGGTTAGATTACTGTCTTCCAGAAGTGTTGTATAAGGGATTCAGTCATTATGTAGGTAGGTTGGAGTAAATGACCTCTGATGTCTCTTACGACTCTAATATTTCATGATTCTATTACTCTGTATGCCAGTCTCCATCCTTTGCTGGGTCATGGGTAGGTGGATACATGGCTGGCTAGGCAGCTAAATTTGCACTGTTTATTTACCAGGCGAGATTAATCTATTTTACCATATTTTTATGTTATTTGGTATTTTGCCAATGTCAATTCCATCTGCAATATCTCTTCCCATGGAACAGACAATCTGTGGCTTTTATCCCTTCCTATCCTCAGCAGACATTCTGTGGCTTTTAATAAAGCAACATATGGGTAGGATTTGGAATACCAATTCTCATTCATATTAGCTAAGGTAGGTAGCATTTTGAGGGTTGAAGAATTATTAAACTATAATTATAGGGGCATGAAAAGTTGAAAGGTAAATGGAAATGAAGGAATAAGCATTTGAAATAGAAGAGAATTTGATTCTACAACTGTCACTGAATTTTCAATATTAATAAGAATATATTCAACAAGCATTTATTGGACACTAACTAGCTGCCAGGCACTGTGCTAAGATCTGGAGATACAAAGAAAGGTAAAATAGTATGGCCCCTGTTCTCAAGAAGCTCCTATTCTAATATGAAAGATAATAAGTAAATAACCGTGTACCTACAAGATACATACAAAGTTTTTGTTGTTATTCAGTCATGTCTGACTCTTTGTGAACCCACTTAGGGTTTTCTTGGCAAAGATACTGGAGTAGTTAGCCATTTCCTTCTACAGCTCATTTTACAAATGAGGAAACTGAGGCAAACCAGGTGAAACAACTTGCCTAGAGTCATACAGCTAGTAAGTGCATATGGCCAGATCAGAACACAAGAGGAGTCTTCCTGACTTCAGGCCCAGAACTCTACCTACTGCAGCCACCTACCTACCCCACGTACAAAGAAAGTGGAAGGTTATCTAGAGGGAACACACTGCAAGAGCCCAGAGACCTGGCTATTCTAGGCTTCTATTACTTATGAAGTATTCCTTCAATAAGTTGTCTCTATCTGATGAGTTAGCATAACCCCACTTATGAGCATGTGCCAGAAACAACATGGCAGAGTGGAAAGTGGAGGCTAAATCTGGAGTCAGAGAACCTGAATTTGAATCTTGTCCTAGTATTTACCACCTTTATGACTTGGGGGTTGTTGTTGTTTAATCACTTTTCAGTCATATCTGACTCTTCATGACTCCATTTGGGGATTTCTTGGCAAAGATATTGGAGCACTTTGCCATTTCTTCTCCAGCCCATTTTACAAATGAGGAAACTGAAGCAAATAGGGTTAAATGGCTTGTGCAGGGTCACACAGTACCATTTTCTTTCTAATTTTGGCTACATAAGATTTGTTTGTGCAAAAGCTTTTTTTTTAATTTCATGCAATCAAAATTATCTATTTTATCTATTTTATTTCCCATAATCCTCTCTGTCTCTTATTTGGTTATAAACTCTTCCCTTATCCATAGATCTGACAGGTACATTTTTCCATGCTCCTCTAATTTACTCATGATTTTACCCTTTATGTCTAAATCATTTATCCATTTTGACCTTATCTTGTTATGTGATGTGAGATGTTGGTCTACATCTAGTTTCTTCCATACTTCTTTCCAGTTTTCTCAGCAATTTTTGTCAAATGTTGAGTTCTTAGCCCAAAGGCTTGCATCTTTGGGTTTATCAAGCACCAGATCATTCTGGTCATCCACTACTACATGTTGTGCACCCAATCTATTCCATTGATCCACCACTCTATTCCTCAGCCAGTACCCTATTGCTCTCATTCTTGCTACTTTGTTACATAGTTTAAAATCTGAAACTGTAAGGTTGCCTTCCTTAACACTTTTTCCATTGATTCCTTTGGCCTTTTTTTCTTCCAGATGAATTATGTTACTATTTTTCTAGCTCTATAAAATAATTCTTTGGTAGTTTAATTGGTATGGCACTGAATAAGTAAATTAACTTAGGTAGAATTATAAATTTTATTATATTGACATCCTATCCATGAGCAATTAATATTTCTCCAGTTGTTTAGATCTAATTTCATTTATGTGTAAAGTGTTTTGTAACTGTGTTCATATAATCCCTGGATTTGTTTTAACAGGTGGAATACCAAGTATTTTATATTTTCTACAGTTATCTTAAACGGAATTTCTCTTAATATCTCACTGCTGGGTTTTGTTGGTAGAATATAGAAATGTTGGAGAGAGTTGATGTGGTTCAGTGATTAGGCCAGAAGCCAGACTGAAGACAGACAGCAGGAGGAGAGGAAGTGGGGACATATATTGTAAACGGTTTTCTTGAAGAGTTTGATCACAAAAAGGAAGAGATATATGGGATGATAGCTTCTGGAGATAGATGGAACAAGTTAGGGTTCTTTTTTAAGGATGAGAGAGGCATGGGCATATTTTCATGCAGTAAGAAAGCAGTCAATAAACATAAAGATTGGAGATAAGTGAGAGAGGAGGGATAATATAGGGGGCAATCTGTTGGAAAAAATAGGATGGAATAGAATCACTTGTGCAGGCCTCTGCAAGAAGGACCCCCTCTTTGTGTAATATAGGGGTGAAGGAGGAGATGGTTGCAGAAGGCATCTGAGTGATATGAGATAAGGAGGAAGGAAGAAAAAAGCCTGTCAAGTGGCCTCAATTTTTTTCAGTAAAATATGAAGAAACATTCTCAGTTGAGAAAGTGGGGGCGGGGAGCAAGGTATGGAAGGTTTGGAAAGTGATGAAAAGGTTTGGAAGAGCTGGTATGGTAAGTGGGATACTAAGTTAATTAGGGAGATGTAGAAGGATTGCCTAGCAGCCGTAAGGGCCCAGTTAAAGTTCTTAAGAATCTTATTTTTTTTATCAGAAGTAATGATTTCATCAGTTTAGGGAATTCCCAGTACAGAAGCCCCCTCTATCACAGTCTTAGAGAGATGCCTGGGGCACTAAGAGATCCAGTGATTTTTCCCATAAGCTAAGAGTGATACCTGAAATCTGGTCTTCTTGATTCCAAGGCCCTCTATTTATTAAACCAAGTTGCTTTGTTATTCTTATGAATAACAATAGAACACTGATTAGCCTGGAGACTAGTATCACACTCTGATTAGTCATAACCTGATCACAGGATTCTACTTGCACTAGGAACTCATTATGAAGGCTTCCTCCTTGGTTATGGGTTTCTCCTTTTACTTTTCACAATATTAGTAGTGGTAGTTTTACTTGAGAACGTAGTTACTTTTAGATTTTGGCCTCTATGATTAGTCACTCAAAATTCACCCTAACCCTGTCAGTGTAATAGGACTACATTTTCATTTTTCTGATTGGCTAAAATTTCTATGCAAGGTAGACAGAAAAACAGAAGGAAGTTTCACAAAGATGGATGCTTGACCTAAGTCTCCATAGTCTTAAAAATTGCTTAGAGCAGTACGATATCTATGCTTGTTAAATTTGAAGAGGATAACTTGGGTGGAACAGTTGACTACCATTTTGGTGAAAGGTGGAAACTGACTTCAATATAGACATGAGAATAGATTTAAACAGAATAAAGGAAGCTGTTTCACCTAGTGAAAAAAAAGCCCTAAAAAATACTGACATAAGATGGGGCAGAAGTGGCTTTGTTTAAACATGTCACAGTCTTACAAATGATAACCTTTAATTAGTGATATAGGACTACGATTTGACAAAACAAGTATCTTAGGATGATAGAATTTAGATCTAAAAGAGACCTTAGAGGTTGGTTAGTCTAATGCTAAACTTCTCCTTGTATGGAGGAGGAAACTGAGGACTAGAGGTTAGGTGACATGCCTAAAGCGAAACAAGTCATATAAGAGGCAGAGCCAGGATTCAAACTCAGATCCCCTCATTCCAAATCCATCATAAAAGTGCATAAATAGGAGCATAGCAAAAATGAAACTATTTGCCAAATTAGCCTTCTTTTCTTCCCCAAATTGTGCATTCTATTGCACAGAAGAAATACAGAGGGTCCCATAAACTGATAGTGGACTCCCTCCTTCTTTCTGTCTCTCAGAATCTCTAGCTTCCTTTAAGGCTTAGCTCATGTGTTCTCTCCTAATTTCCCTTGTCATTATTCTTCTTTTTCATATTGTATTCACTCAGATTCCAGTACCCTTTAAGTCAGGAAATGTTTTTCCACCTCTTCCTAACCCCTTCACATAGTATAGTGCCTTGTACTTTGGGGAGGGGAGCAGAGATCAGATTTATGATTTGATAGGTGCAGAGAACTTCAAGATAGGACCTCCCTCTACCAATACAGATCAACACCTTTATACAATCTTAGAGATTTCTTGGGACATTGAGGTTAAATGACTTGTCCCAGGATCACAAGGTTAACCTGCTTCAAGTCAGACTTGAACCCAGGTCTTCCAAACTCCAAGATCTGCTGTGACGCCCATAGCAGTTTTACATTCAGCACATACTTGGTCAATTCTTATAGGACTGGACTAGATTGAATTGGTTTTATTCTCTCATTAGTCCCATCCTTACCTGAAGAACCTGGGGAAAATGCAGAGGTGAGCAACCAAATACCATGAGCAAAAAGCAACAGAGAAAAACAAAGACTATAGATTCTTACTATGGGGACAGGGAAAATCAAAACACAAATTCAGAAGAGGACAGCATTGTCACTACATGCACATCTGAAACCTCAAAACTGTAATGTTCTATTTAAGTGGAAGTTAATTATCTTATTATCTTTGTCTATTTTCTTTTCAAATCATCCTATATCACAATAGCTGACATTTATAGAGTGTTCTAAAATGTGCAAAGTACTTTACACATATTATCTCCTTTGATTATTGCACCAACCCTGGGAGAGAAATGCTCCAGCTCCAATTCTTAACTCCAGCAGATGTGTGGTCTCCTTGACGTGGGTGTTCTCTGAAGTGATTCAGATCATAGTCCAAATGTGTCTGCCTACCTATGCAGTCCTTGACTATGGACTCCTATAAATTCATCACAGGGGATCACCTAACATGCTGGAGTTGGGTAGGAAAGATCTTTGAATTCTCTTGACACCAATTGAGCAGAGACTGTCCATTGGTTCTTCCTCACTCTTGCCACATATCCATATCATTATTTTTATTATGTATTTCTTTGATGACATTGTTCATGCAACTTTTACCCTTCTGTAATGTGGCTTAGAGTTAAGTACTACAGCTATCTTTATTCTCATTTTATAGATGAGGAATCTGAGACTCAGAGAGGTTAAGTGACTTACCCAGGGTCAACTGAGTAGTAAGTGCCAGAGGTGGCATTCAAACCCAGATCTTTTGGACTTCAAGTCCAATACTTCCTACTATGCCATACTACTACTTCCAGATTAGATTAAAACTATTGAAATATAACAGGGGAACCCTTTTCTTTTTGCAGTGAGGTATTTTATGTTTTCTTCTGTTTTTTCATTCTTTTGATTTTGTTTGACTGATTCTTGATGTCTCTTGAGTCATTAGCTTCCACTTGCCCAATTCGAATTTTTTTAACAACATGTTTTCTTCAGTTAGCTTTTGTACCTCCTTTTCTATTTGGCCAATTCTATTTTTTAAGGAGTTGTTTTCTTCAGTGAATTTTTTTCCCATTTTAAAGTAATTGTTCAGTTTTTCTTCTACATCTCTAATTTGACTTTTAAAATTCTTCTTGAGGTCTTCCAAGAAGGCTTTTTGGGCTTTTGCATACCACTTTACATACATTACTTCATTTCATCCTCACAACAACCCCATAAGGAAAGTAGTACAAACAGACCCCATTTTAGGTATAAGAAAACAGAGTCAAAGGGGTTAAGTGACTTCTCTAAGGTCACTTAGCTAGTCAAGTGTTAGAGCCGAAATCCACACTCAGGTCTCCAAGTTCAGTTATTTTCTACTAAAGCATGCTGCCTTTCTTTAAAAAATCAAATAAAGTCATAGTTATTATTATTGCTGGGGTGATTATTGATTTTTTATATACCACCTTCATTTCCCTAAATTTTTCCCTCTCCTCCTCTCCCCAGGAGAGTGATTCATTGTTGACAAAGAATAAAAAAGAAAGGGGAAAAAATTGACTCAGCAAAAGCAATTAATGCACCTACCAAGTCTGAGAGTAAATGTGGTGTTCCCATTTCCACAAAGAAGGGAGGGTAGTATTTTTTTAACCTCTTCTCCAGGGCTAAACTTAGTTGCTACAATCACATAGACCTTGCTGCTGTAACAACAATGTTACTTGCAGCTACTGTGGGGGTACAAGACTAATAACACCAGCACACAGGAGGGCTGCTAGCACCGGTTCTTTGATCTGATTTTTCTAAAAGAAAGCAACTTTAAAGGGTTAACAATCTTACTTTAATCAAACATATGCATATACATACATATACATACACACAGACATATATATATATATTCACTAAATTCAGGGGAAAAGCCAACACCCTGAACTTTAGAGAAAATACAAACAGAAATTATATAAACAGAGTAAATACAAACAGCAAAGACCAACAGGCAGTGCTTCCAACCGTCTGACGAAAAGCAATGCATACATAGTTACCAGAGAGAGAAGCACCAACATCTGGGTTTTTCAAAGCTGAGAGGCTCCTTAACAACTACCCAGAGTCTCCTCTGGTCAAATCACATGACACTCTTCCAGTGAGTGAGCCCCAAGCAAAACGCTAACCTCCGAGGATATACATACTTCTTCAGCGTAAGAAGGCATCACAACCTTCATGACCCAGGCTCATGTGACTCAAACTCATGTGACTTAGGCTTCCATGTGACTTAAGCAGGTCATACGGGCTTATTAATGGATGGTAAAGATTTTCCCATTAAGCAAAAATAAATTAACAATACAGTTGCCTTTCAGGTAGAATTTATAATATACAAATATAAAATACGTTTTGGAAATGGAATTATAGAATTTAGAATTCCAGAATGATTAATCTATCATTGTTGCTATTTTAAAAATAATAACCTGTAGTCAAACTGAAAAGTAATAATAGGGTCCCTGAATCATTATTTCTTCTCATACTGAACAATGTATGAACAATAATAATCTTTAAAATTGTGCACTATGTGGCTTGTCACCTGAGAACGTGTGTCTTACAAACATCCTCCAGTGGCAAGTCAACCAAGATTATTTGTTGATCCAGTTGCCTATGACCTTTTTAGATAACATAACAAAACATGTAACTTAATCATTAGACTTCCACTTCTCTTTATAAATCCTTATACATGCACATCACCTGGCCACCCCTACCGTTATAATGCCAGCAGGTTCCCATTCCAGTCACTGTTCTTCCTTGTTCCATACCCTTTCTTTGCCCCCCTCCCCAGTCTTTTGTAAAAAGTCTAAATTCTTCTCTCCCAATGTATAGTAGTGGGAGCCTATCAAAACTATCACTGCCTGGAGCTGCCAGGTTACAGAATCCTAAAGATTTAATATAATTGCTGGGTCTAGTGAGTAGGGAAAAATCCGAATGACATCTGTATGTGTGTGAGTGCAGACACACACACACACACACACACACACACACACAGATTTTATGAGCAGTGGCATTCAGCAAGGAACAATATTTATGGTTCTGGGTAATTTATAGCTTTTAAATGTAATGTTATAATGCAGACAACTTTTTTTTTTTGCTTCTTCTCCCAGTGATGGCCTCATGAATAAACCTGAAAAGGATGCAAGACTGGAGACAGAGATTGGAAGGAAGAGGAGACAGAGAATGAATCAGTGTGCCCCTGCTTTCTCGCAGCCCCTTGTTTCCCCCAGAAAATGTCACTGGCTGACCATGGGATCAGTTCACAGCTCAGCATGAGGACTCAGTGCACAGCTATGTGGGACATGGCAGGGAACAATTCCCATCCGAGGCAACAAGACAGGAACGCTGCTCAGCCTACCGTGCAACAAAAATGTATGAAATCGCATTAGCGGAAAAACAAGATTTCTGGGTCTTATCACAGAAAGGCTTTTTTCCCCTCCTAGATGAATGTTCACCTCTAATTGAACAACTGCTACCCTCTTTATTTCTACCTGAAAGTGGCTTTTACAATTCATAATTAAGTGCGAGATCTTTATAATCTCATCATGAAGGAACCTCTTTTCAGTCTCTGAATACAGTTCATTAGCAAGATATTTAGGGCTGTTTATTCAGGGTTTAATTGGACTACAATTCATTTGCATGACCTAAGCATGCATCTTAAGTTTGCACGAGGAGAGCCCCACATAGTAGGCCCCTAGAACATGCTCCCTGGGTCCAAAGTCCACCACCCCATGGCAAATAACTGTTTTATTCTATTTTTAAAGACATAAAATGATATCAAATGGCAAGTAAAAGAATGACCTAACTAAACCCCAGTCAGAAGCAGATTCCTATCCTAGCATCAAACAACTCTAATAAGTTCACAGTTAACATCAAAATATAAACAGAAATAAGATGGATTTTATCTTTTCTAAAAAATGTCATGGCCCAATATGGTGATAAAAGGAGTTAGATGCCTGTTAAATTTTAGAAAGATTATAGAATATAAAGTAAATTAAAAATTCCCCATTAGGTTGTTAGGAGGAAAGGTTTTTAGAAGCTATATACCATATAAAAATGTGAGATTATTATTACTACTAATATTATCAGTAGAGGTTCAAATTTATAATTTCCTCTGTGCATTGTCTCTATGGATTCTTTATTTCACTGAGCCAAAACATAGGAAATACCATTTGGCATCCACAATGTATATTTGGTAGTGCTAAGTTTGCAATGTTAACTTCTTTAAAGTATCCTCTGAATGTGCAGGTAAAGAAAGTAAATTCTAATCACCCAGACTGTTAAATATTTTTTTGGCCTATGGGGAAAGAGGTGGTGGTGAAGAGAGCAGTCTTAGAGGGAAAAATTAATTATTTGTATCTAAACCCTAAATCATAGGTATACTAAAAATGTATGTTAAGTAGGCTTTCTTAAGAGATATGTAATTATGAGGCAAAGTATCCCAAATGCCTTAATACAGTTTTAGGCTTAATCTTTAAATGAATTGATATGGCATAGTGGATAGAGCACTGGGCTTGGAATCAGGAAGATTCATCTTCATGAGTTCAAATGTGGCCTCAGATGTTTATTGGCTGTGTGACCCTGGGCAAGTCATTTTAGCCCTGGTTGCCTCAGTTCCTCATTTGTAAAATGAGCTGGAGAAGGAAATGGCAAACCACTTTAGTATTTTTGCCAAGAAAACCCCAAATGGGGTCACAAAGAGTCAGACATGACTTAAAATATCCTTACCTTTAAATATCATTGAGAGGATTGGTACATTTGGCCCCTTGTGGAATATTTTATTCAGTGAAAAGAATTCATAAAAATGGGCATGGATGTAGCCTATAAAATATGATTGGGCAAATTAATGGATGTTCTATAATGCTTAAAACTGCACTGGTGTTTGGGACAGAGACACTCATATACAAGTTGAATGGAGAATCAAACATCTAGTAGATTTTAGGTATGTGATCAGCTGTTGCCTTAGCTCCCTCTCTCCCCATACCAAGAAGCCATCCATAAATGAGCTTTGCAGATCAGATTAAGTATGTATAAGTCCACAGTGATATTCAGAGATCCTCAGTGGCCGTGAGTCTAAGGGTTACAACTCAAAAGGACTCCAAAAGGACTATGGAAATTGAGTTTCTCTGTCCCCAAAGTCCCAAACCAAACTGGAGTCTCTAGCCAATTCTGGTGCTCCTAGCATCCTTCAAACAATGTATTTTCTAGGTTTGGGTTGAATCTCCTACTTCAGCCATTAGATCCTTCAAATCTTACCTTGGTCTGGATCTGAAGACTCAGAGCTAATGACATATATTTTACTGAGAAAACTGGTCATTTGTCTCCACAATTATATACAATATCATATAATGGAATTTTTGCTTTCTATTTATCACTTCTTTGGTCTGCTATCATAGCTTTGCTTTTTAATAGTAAAAAGGAAAAGAGGCACTAAAAATTAAATTCTTAAATTGATGCTCCAATAAAAATGTTGCCTGAGAAAGCTTTTTAAAAAATTATTTATCATTTCATCAATGATAAATATAAGTGCTTCTAAAACATGTTAAATGTGATTAGGTGCAGGTAATCATCATTCTGTACTTGGGTACAAAGCAAATGTTATATAATTATAACAAGAGATACACATCTCTCCATCCTAGAATCCCTACAAAAGAAGAAAAGGTAACATAGTAATTTGATAGTGAACTTCTTCATGCAACATATTTTTAATTTATAGAAACAATAAATGTTAGAGTTTAACTGGATCTTAGATAAACTAATCCAATCCTTTCATTTTATAGGCCAATTTAGGCAGAGTGGGTTTAAATTGACTTGCCTAAGTGCCTACAGCTGGATAATGGTAGAGTCAAGAACAGAAACCATGCCTTCCGACACCTAGTCCAATAGTCTTTTCTTTAATGACAAAGTTTGTTATAAATAAACTGTTATATCAAATTTACTGAGAGAGACTTTTCAACAATTACTGAACTACTACAACCACTCAAAAAGATGGTTGTTATTAATTCAATGCAAAAACAGATGATGAAGATTACTTATAATAAAATAGCTCTATTTGTGAGCAAAGGCCCTATCAATAGCTTTAAAATTTATGACTTTCCAAGTAAAGAATATAATGTGACACCTTCCTTTGAACTTTGAAAATACATGAAATTCCTGATTTTTTTTGCCTTCCTGGTTCACCCTTTTCGGTATAAATAGCTATTCAGGCATTATAGCTAACTTATGAATCTCAAAAATGAAAACCGTCTTGTAGTGGCAAGAATTTGCATCCCCGTCTTACCTTTAAATGTCATTGAGAGTTCCTGTATGTTTGGTCCCTAATGGAGTATTTTATTCAATGAAAAGAGGAATTAATAAAGAATGAGAGTGGGCTTAGCCTATGAAATGTAATTGAGCAAATTAACAAACGTTTAAAAATTCAAAATACATCTAATCTAATAAAAATTCGTCTTAATACATCTAAACACCTACAACAGTTATTATCCAAAATGAAAATAATCTTAAATTAGTATCCACTAAAAAGCTTCCTTTTAGTGTGGGTCTAATTTACCATTAGAAAGGATTGCGAAAGAAAAGATTAACTAAAAGTGTATTCCCAGTCTTGCTCTTCCTTATTCTCAGTGCCGACGTGTGTGCCTGTGAATTATCAGTTTGACCCTCCAACTTGAATTCAAATAGTGGGTTAGATATATTAGAAGCCAAATTGAGACTGTCTTTATGCAAGCAAGCACACAAGTGGCCCAGTTTTGCCTATAGATAGCAAAAATCAAGCTGTTATCTGAGTCCTACTAGACCACCAATTATATGCTAGAATATCAATCCGAATAATATATAGTGATCCAAAAGGCAGGAAATCCCTACATCTGTTTTATGGGCAAAGTAGAAACATATTCTCTGTGTAGCATGCACAAGCACAGAAACCTTACCATTTATGACTGTAATTAAATTATAATAAATTCTAGTAACACTTTAAGTTAGAGTAAAAAACTTTATGGGGATTAGCATGCAAATAAGCTTACCTCAAAAGTTTAAAAGTTGGAAAAACATTAACCATCTCCAAAAATTGTAAAAGAATTAGTTATTTATATTTTAGAAGGTACATGGAATCCTGAATTCTAGAACAGCATAACATATTAACTTCTAATTTATGCTAATAGGAATTGGACATAGACTCTCAAATATTTTAATTTTATTGTTCTTGTTGGTTATCTATGTCTCATGCCAGATTCCTTGTGAAGTTAAGAAAACAAATTATAAACATACACAACCTTATGTAGGGCTCTAGAAAAAGTATCATTAAGTATATTGGGGGAGATCATTGGTTGGGGAATATGCCTTAACAATCTGAGGGTTTATTAGCAAACAAGCTTCAGGATATTATAATAATCAAGACTTTGCCATTCTTTGTAAAGAAAATTATTTTTTGCCCAATAACATGAATTCCATCTGCTCGAGAAATATGTTCTTAAAGAAAAAGCAAATGGACCTGGGAAATGGATTATACATAAGCAATTACATTAAATTTTTTAAATGCTAATATGTGGTAGTAATTAGTATACACTGATTTTAACCTCGAATTTGTCGGCAAGAATTTTTTTTACCACATACTATTAACATCTTATTTCTCTGGTTAGTTATATTAAACTGTTTTTATTAAAATACTTATAGCTCATACTGCATTAATAAAGACTACCCTGTAAGCAAACTCAAGTTTATTTTCATACCATTTATAGCTCCAGCATTTTTAAACAATTTATGGATACTCTGCTTAGGGTTTTGGTGTATAATATAAAAATGTTTCTTTATTTTAGAAAATGAGTCAGGAAAGATATTTCTGAGGTTTCACCAATACCAGACTGGATCAGTGAGGAAAAGCAACAGTATGTTTTGCAATCTGTCATTTTAGTGACATTCTGTTAAAAATTGCTAATGTCTAACTTCCCATATTTTTGATGCTATGGTGTTAGGAAACTTGGGGTGAGATTTCATGCTTCTGGAATTACAGGTTTCTTGTATTATAAACTCTGCTAAAATGATGTTGAGGTAAAAGAACTAGAAAAGGAATATACAATCACTTTAGTGGCCATTTGATGTAAATTTATATGTAGTAGGGAAAACAAGTAAATATTGTCTTTCAAAATATACACGCTAAAATATGAGCCACCAAACCTCATTCTGACACCAGTTCATGGCCATTTCTATGATCTGAAATCAAAATATGTGCCAACATTCTACAGTAAAAACTATGAGCTAAGAAAGTACTCTTTTTTTTAAAAAATGTGGTTAACAGTGACATTCAAATGGCAATCACTGGGATGTGTTTACAATAATGTTTTGTTACAAAGCAATTTGGCAACTATCAAATAGATGGTCATAATTTTTTTGCTTGCATTAAATTAATTTTCATAAAACCTAACAACACTGATGTAATGTTGCATTCTCTATGGACTATCTCCTCTGTCAATTTTACGTAGAACTTGTTACCCTCCTCCCACCTACCCACCATTCCCTCCCCCCGCCAAAAAAGTGGCTAATCCTATTTCTGGACTTGGTTGTAATTTGAATTTTAAAAGAATATGAGGATAATTCATCAACATGAGTGTATGCATGGACTAAGCTGTCAATCGATAGTTCTCATGGATGGCTTTCAATGAGAGAACAATTCGCTCCTAGAGCCCACCACTATCACCCTTCTGTTCAGTCATTGACCCAGGGTCTGTTTTATACTGTGCTTCTTCTTTTCTAGGCTCTCTAACCATATTAGTAAATATGAGCATTCAAGAGGGTTTAAAGCTGCTTCTAAGTCACTCCCAAGATAAGAAATGTTCTGTAGAAATCACTCAGGCAAGGAGACTCCATCATTTCCATGACTGAAGATTGTTGTCCAAAGACTAACTGAAGCGCTCGTAGAAAAGTGTCTGTGGAGTAAAAAGAAAAATGATGCAAAGAGGCCCACTTGGAGCATATATACTTAAAACAAAGCATAGACTGATTTAAAAAAAAAAAAAACAAAAACCTCTCAGTGAGCTCTTATGGCATTCACAAAAATTGTGGGAAACTCCCAGGAGGAGAGTATTATGTATACACCAAATGACGCATGTGTGCTGTAGTGCTTTCTAACCACACAGTCATTTTGAGATATAGCTGGGTTTGCATATTGACATTTAAACAGCATGCAAAATTCTTCTTCAGAATATTTCAATGCTCTACATTTCTTGGCATGATTTCTTTGCAAAGTGGTTTCCTGGGGATCAAGTCTAGGTCGCAATTTTTTAAAGAATTTTTTGAGATATACCTTTAGGAGGAAGCAAGTTGTTTACTGAGAATGAGTTATTATTATGCTTACTTTCACTGCCTGAAAAAAAAATAGATTGTCACAAGACTTTCTACCTTGCAACAAACAGCTTTCCTTGGGAGTATCTCATCTTATTGAAGAGTCTCCAGTAGTTCCTCCCAGCCTACACTTCCACTTATAAATACAAGTGAATTGAATTAAGACTTTAAACTATAGGATTCAAGGTATATTGGTGGAATGAAAAAACTACTGAGGTAATTATCTGGATAATTTAAACCTCTAAACACATTAATACTAAGCCATCAAATAATTAAGGCAATGTGGATCTTTTGTTTGAAGCAGCTATCATAACTGGAGTTCTGCATTTCACCCCGAGACTGCAGACCTCGTCTACTAGCAATATAATTGCAGGTCAATCCCGAAATTCCTGGGGGGGGGGTGGGGTGTGTGTGTGTGTGTGTGTGTGTGTGTGTGTGTGTGTGTTATTCTTTAATTTCTTTTCGTTTTGCATCACCTAGTACCTACCTTAGTAAACCTATTTGCACTAAAAAACTCACCTACTTAAGAGTCTCATGTTTGCAATTCAAATTCATTTTGAACATGTTAATGATAAAGGGAAAGTTTGTTGAATTTATGAAAAGTAAAGTAGATTTTTAACTTAATCTCTTCATATTGGAAATCTAGATGCAAAAATAAGCTATTCATTTCCTCACCACACCAGTACTTATAAGTAGATGCTAACAGTTTTCTAAATTATGAAATTTAATTATTTTATCGCCTTTCTTCAGGATAGGAGTATGAGAACATGGTCATTTTTATCTAACTTCTTAACTACTTCTTTGCCATGCTAAAAATTGATTTTCTGCTGAAATTACCAAACAGTATTAGAATTTCACATCTAAAATATAATCTAACTCTCAAACTCAATGTCAGTGCTCCAAAAACAAACAAACAAATTTTAAAAAAACCTCCCTCACCCTCAATTATTTGGTGGTTTTGGTGGTTACATAACATTTTCTTTAGTTGTACAAAATATACTTTGTGTATATCTCTTGAATACCTGAAAATTCAAAATGTTAAACTGGAAAAGAGAGAACAAGCATTTTTAGATATTATGTGGTTTGTGCCATTTAGCATCAGAGAGGAAACAATCTGGATGATTGCAAATCCTAATTTTGTAAGATGACCTCTAAAATTGTAAAGAATGAACATAAATATATCTATCCCTCTCTCTCTCTATGTCTCTCATCATACTTATTCTTTGAGCCTTAACAGAAGTTTATTTCTGAAAATATTTATTTTGTAATGAATTAATGAATTTAACCAAACAAGAGGGGAAATAACCAAATTAATTTCATACTTCCAAATGAGAATCACAGAATTTTCAACTGCAAGATCCTGGTGTAAAAAGGGGTTGCTATGTTGCACTGACACCTAGTGTATCAAGGTAGTTAATACAAGGAGCGATAGTGATTTCAAATAGAAGATATGGTTCAGAAACTAGGAACCAAAAAACCTAATAAGTGTCTCTTGTGATACCTTAGGTAACAGATAATAAAAAGAAATATTGAAATTAGTCATTGTTAATTATAAACAATAGCACTAAAAAGCATATCTAGAAAGGGAAGAAAGGGCAGAAAACCAGTTTCATTTCCCCAAGATTAGAACCAATTTTTATTGCCAGAATGTGTAGTGCAGACTGTAGTGGAAATACAAATATTTCTGTTATGATATTTTAGTAGCTTCCTTTTGCACTGAGGAAATAGCCTAGAATTAAAGGCATTGATTTTTTTTGAAAGCCTTACAATTTGCTTCTTCAAAGTATACTTCCTTTTTCAAACAAGATTAACTGTTGCTTTTTTTCACAGTATGCTCTAAGCCTCAAAATCTTTGACAGTGGAAGTAGAGGAGTTTCAACATGAAAATAAAAAGCAAATCACATATTTATATATTATTTCATATTTGTGATGAGATTTTGCTGCCCATCCCTGGATAACCTGCCATGGAGGTACCCATGTGGGAAATGCCAAGAACATGCTTCTTGAAGAAGACATTCTGTGTTCCCTTAACAGACTAATGGCAGAAGCCTTGTCCATTGGCTATGTAGCCAGAACAGGTTGTTTCTTTAAAACTACCAGCCTCAGTCAGTCTTTATTTCTGAGAGGGAAAGGTGAAAAATCCTATTCATCCACAGCATGGGCACCACAAACTGAGCTGAGTGAGAGGAAGGTTCCCCCCTGCCCTACCACTTAGACTCCGATGGCTCTGAGAAACAGGCTTGAGGTGTTGTGTTTTGTTTAGTCTGTCCTTTTCAGTTCTAGGTATGGGCGGTAGAGTCCCTGCAACCAGATGTGAGGGCAACCAGGGAATTCACCTCATTATTTCATGGCTCACCATGGATAGGGAAGATCCAAAATGATCAGAACCTTCTGGATTTCACAATCTCCAAAAACTCATTATTCTGCAAGATCAAATCAACTCTGCAACTCGCACCTCCTCATATCATTTCCCACTCCAGCTGCAGGACTTGGCTCCAGCACCAAGTAACCTTCCCGCTTTTACACGCTTTTCAGCACACAGACTGTCTTTTGCCTTTTTGTATTCTCATCACTTAGCACAGTGCCTGGCACATAGTAGGCACTTAATAAATGTTTCTTAACTATAGACTATGGTACTTTTGTAACATGGTTGACTCTGGCACCCCTGACTCAGTTCCAGGCATTTATACTTTTACCAACACCAAACCTCAAGATTCTACAGTACCCTGGAGGAACCAGGGAGTCTCTCATCTATACAATTCATTCAAGCCTCTCCCCCACCCCATTTTAGGGGCCTAGTGACTAGCACCCAGTTCTATTTCACCAGTTAACACTGGCTTACGCTTTTCAAAGAAATAGCAAGAATAAACATACAAACATCCCCACCCTCATGCTCTCTCCCTCCAAAAAAGCTTCTGGGGCATAATCCCGACCTATACCACCTTGGGCAGCTAGATGGTGCAGTGGATAGAACACTGAGCTGGGAACCAGGAAGACTCATCTTCCTGAGTTAAAATCTGACCTCAGACACTTAGTAGCTGTGTGACCCTGGGCAAGTCACTTAATCCTGTCCTTGTTGGCCTCAGTTTCCTCCTCTGTAAAATGAGACAAAGAATGGCAAACCACTCCAGTGTCATTGCCAAGAAAACCCCAAATGGGGTCATGGAGAGTCAAAACCACTGAACACCATACCACCTGGGATGAGGGGAGGAAGTTGAAGGAGAGATTAGGTTCATAATAATAGGCTCATAGGAGAGATTAGCTCAGTTCCTATATCAAATTGAATTCTGAAGCCCAGAGTGCTGCCTTCTGCTGATCTGAATCTCTAGAAAACCCACTAGTGGACTAGCTGCAACATCTGGCCTGGATTCCCAGAATCCCTGTGACCTGAATTGCTATCTGACATCACTTGCTACCTGTGTGGCCCTGGGCAAGTCATTAAACCTTAGTCTGCCCCTGTGTCCCCAAGTGTAGTGGAACGGGGAAGATAATTGCACTTATCTCCCAAGGTTGCTGGGAGAATCAAATGAGACATTTAGCACAGGGCTTGGCACATAGTAGGTGCTTAATAAATGCTTCTTTCCCTCCTTCTGTCTGTCTCTTCCCACCCTCTCTGCTGCAACCTTTATCTATCTCTCTGTGTATCTCTCAATTTAGCTGGCTACACAATTACTGATTTTATAAGTTTTTTCAAAAAAAGATTTTTCCTTCTATTTTTCATTTCCATAGTCTATAAAAATGTCATCTATTTCTTTCTCATTTTAAAATTTCCTACTTTTGTGTATATTTGTCTTTGTGAATTTGTTAATTCAGTGTTTTTTAATTGCTTACACAGTTCATTAATTCTTTTTCTATGTTGTTAATGTAAGTTTTTAGATGTAATCTTTTCTCCAAGGAAGCATTTGAAATATCCCAAAAATGTTGCTATGTCATCAGTCTGTAAATAAACTTTTATTAAGCACCTACTAAGTGCTGGGCACAGTGCTCAGCACTGGAGAAACAAAGAAAAGCAAAGGACACCCCCTGCTCTCAAGGAGCTCAGTCTAATTGTGGGGTGGGGAAAAGGAGAGTGGCACAGGGAGAGACAATATGCAAAAAAAAATGTATACAAACAAGCTACATACAAGATAAATTTGGAATACTCCATGGAGGGAAGGCACTGGAATTAAAGGGGATAGGGAAAGGTTTCCAGTAGAAGAGGACATTAGCTGAGACTTGAAGTAAGCCAGAAGGTGGAGCTGAGAAGGAAGAACATTCCAGGCACAGGGGGCAGCCAATGAAAATACCTTGAGTATAATAAGAGGTCCCAACCCAAGCCTCACTTGGTCATCCTTCGGATTTTATTGACTCAGAGTGAGTGTAAATAGCAATTGTTTCTATTCTGGCCAGAACGTTAAGGTCTTCCCCTCCCAGTTTGATCTTTTGCATCATTTCTTACCTAGCTTTAATCACTGAATGGGTGTTGCCTCAAACAAAGTGAGACCTGGGAAAGACCTGAACTTTAAAAGGTCAAGGTTTCCCACTGCATCGGGGCCATATCCCATCATCTTGATCTATGTCTTGCCACTGGATCCACAAGGCTCTAGAGAAGAGAGTGAGGCTGATGACTTTCCCTAGCCCTCCCACACTTAAATCCGATCATTTGCAAGTCAAGATATCACCTTCCTGATATCATTGGTCCTCTTTGAGAATGAAGGAAAAACAACAAACCCTGAGTAGAGAGATGAGAGTATTTTGTTCAAGGAACAGTAAGGAGCCTATATCACTGGATCATAGATTATATCATGGAATGTAAGATGTAAAAAAACTGGAAAGATGAGAGAGGCAGGTTATGAAAGGCTTTGAACTCCAAACAGAGGATTTGATATTTGATCCTGGAGGCATTAGGGAAGGAGGAGGGCAGTAATAGGGTCAGAACTGCACTTTGGAAAGATAACTTTGAAATCTGTTTGGAAGATGGACTGGAATGGGGAAAGATGTTGCAGGAGACCAAAAAAAATAGTCTTGAAAAAATCCAGATGTGAGGGATAATAGCCAGCAGCATAATGGTGGCAATGTCAGAGGAGAGAAGGGGGAGGATGCTGGACTGGAGGTCAGCAGAGAATTTAGGGCTGGATAAGAAGATTTGAGAATCATCACCACAGAGATGATCACTGAATCCAGGAGGGCAAAGAGAAAAAAGGGAAGAGGACTTAGGACAGAATGCTGGGGGATACCCACAGTTAGCAGGTGTAATCTGGGTGAAATTCCAACAAAAGAGACTAAGGAGCAGTTAAATAAATGGAGAACCAGGAGATAATAGTGCCATGAAAACCCAGAGAGAAGAGAATATCAAGGAGAAGAGGATGATTGACAGTGTTAAAGGCAGCAGAAAGGTCAAGAAGGATGAATTTTGGTGAAAGGTCATTGGTTTCGGCAATTAAAACAGTAACTTTGGAGAGAACAGTTTTGGTTCAATGATGAGATCAGAAGTCAGACTGTAAAGAGTTAGGAAGAGAGTGAGAGAAGATGAAGTAGAAGCACAGAGACATGGGCATGTCTGTAGGCAGCATTTAGAGAAGCAGCCAATGTAGAAGAGACTGAAGATAAGCGAGAGAGTAAGGATGATAAGGCAGTCGTTTGGAGAAGACAGAATGGAATGGGATTACTTGTCCATGTTTACCTTACCAAGGAGGAGGGCCATTTCTTCATGTGAAACGAGAGACAAGGAGGAGCTTATAGCAGAAGGCATCTGCGTGATGAGGGCAGGAGAAAGACTGTCAGGCAGGCACTAACATCATTGAGGAAAGAAGGGGAATGTCCTGGAGGTCAGTAGACAACAGCTGCTCGGAATTTGATTTGGTGGTGAATACGAATTCAGTGAACCTCAAAGGAGGAGAAACTACTGTGTAATGGTGGTAGAGGGAGAACCTGGAAGTGGCAATGCTCCGGGAGGCAAGGAGTATTCCAATTGTCCAATCTCAACTAGTTAGTGAGTCAGGGGAAATGAGGGAAAGTTGCTTCCCAGCAGTCAGTGCTAGAACGAGAGACCAGGAAAGCTGTGGCATAAGCAGGGAGCCAGTCTTAATGAGAGCCAAAGATGGAAGGAATGAGAATGGAAAAGATTTAGGATGAAACCTCTGGCATTCCAGAGAGCATAGTGGAAGGGATAGGTAGCTTTAGAGTAGGACATTGTGAGAGACTGGGTTGAAAGGAATGGGAATCAAGAACCAGGCAATAGGGGATGGAGAATAAGATGCATCTTAAATGACAGCTATGACTTCAAAATCATTGGGATTAGGATATGATCAGGGGATAATTTGTTAATTATTGAGGAATAAGTTCAAGTAGATTTTTATTGTCCTCAGGAGTTTGGTTTCACGGTGGAGTTCGCTCAGGGCCTTAGGCAGTTCAGGTGAAGGAACTTGTGCTAAGAGCTGAAGGAATGGTATTATTTTCCTTTCCCCAAGGCAGGAGACATTGATGGAGATTTAATGTAATGGCCTTCCTCTTCTTCCCTGGAAGGAAGGTGGCTGGCACCCAATGGAATGGTGTTTCTCCTCTTCTCAAAGGATGCAAGAGACCAGACAGAAGACCTGGCTTGAAGGAATGGCATTTTCGCCCCCTACCTCAAAGACAGGAGACTGATATATGATGAAATGGCATTTTTCCTCCTCTTTAGGGAGGCTGGAGACCGGACAGGAGATGTGGAGCAATAGAATGGGATTTCTCTTCTTTACTATTCTTCTCTTTCACACAATGATTGTTTCTATAATTTGTTCTTTGACCAACTCATTATTCTGGAGGTATGATTAAGTCCCCTTTGAGCTCAATTTTTTTTGCCTGTTTCCTGAATTAAATGTTAATTAAAATTAAATATTAAATAAAAATCACTCCATTTTGCATCTACTGTTCTGCTTGCTTTACATCTGTCACAGAAGTGACACCACCTCACTAAGCCTCTTCACCCCTCTGATTGGGTGACTGAAATGTGGAGTATCCTCCCAATGCCTTTATAGAGGGAACAAACTGGACTCTTAGCTCATTCTACTTTACATCTGTTGCTCCACCTATTTTCAAGTCCATAGAACAAGATGTCCCCATGCCGGATGGACTCAGGTGTCCCCTTCACCCTCATCCCATTAACCTCCCTTTTTGTGTGTGTTGTCTCCCTTCATTAGACTTTCTGAAAGCTCCTTGAAGGCAGGAAGGCTGTCTTTTTACTAATTATATCTTAGCACAATGCTTGGCACATAGTAGGTACTTAATGCTTATTGGCTATTGGGTTTATTGGATAAATACTATTTCATTGCATTAGTTTGTGAAATATGTATTTTCTATTTCTGACTTTTCTACATTTATTTATCATTTCCCTGTTCTCTAGAACACAGTCTAATTTTGCAAAGGGGCGAAGTAATTCTAAGGGATGTGTGTGTGTGTGTGTATGTGTGCGAGTGTGTATTCTTCAATGTTCCCATTAAGAAGATTCTGTAACTTTCTCAGATCTAATTTTTCCAAAAGATTTTTTTTTCAATTCTCTATTTTCTTTTCTGTATTATTTATCTAGTTCTGAGAGAGGAACATTAAAATTCCTACAATTCTCACATTACTACATCTTTTATTATTTAGATTTCTTTTCCTTTATGAATTTAGATAGAATGGTACACATGTTTAATATTGAAATTGTTTCATTGTTTGTGGTACCTTTGAGCACAATGAAATTTCCCCATTTATCTCCTGATGTGAATTTTTGTTTTTTGCTTGTCTGATACCATGATTGAAAGTCCTTTTTAACATTCACCTCATGTATATTAAATTTTTATTCCCATCTCTCATTTTCATTCTGCATGTGCCTTTATTTATAAAGTATGTTTCTTATATATAGTAAATTGTTGAGTTTTAGTTTTCTTATCAATTCTGTCTTTCTCTTACTTTGTTGGATTGGTTTATTGTGTTTTCCATCATTTATTTCTTTTTATGGGCTTTTTAATGTAATTTTTTTACTTATATTTTACTTATTAATCAGAATTAATGGGGCAGCTAGGTAGAACAGTAGATAGAGAACTGGGCTTAGAATCAGGAAGACTCATGTTCATGAATTCAAATCCAGCCTCAGACACTTATGAGCTGTGTGACCCTGGGCAAGTCACTTAGCCCCGTTGGCCTCAGTTCCTCATTTGTAAAATGAGCTGGTGAAGGAAATGGCAAGCCACTCCAGTATCTTTGCCAAGAAAACCCCAAATGGGGTCACAAAGTGTCAGAAATTACTTCAATAACAAGTTTTTTCTCCCTCCCACATACCCCCAAATGAAAAAGAAAAACAAAAACAAAACCCTCATAACCAATATGGGTAAAACAAATTCCCATATTGACTATGTACAAAAATATGCCTCATGATTATATCTTTTTCCCGGGGTACTTGCAAAACTCCTTGTATGGTACTGAAATTATGAAACTTGATGCTTAGACTAGAGTTTCATTGGTAGCAATCTATGAATGTGATCCATCAACATCTTGTTTATAGTTGAAAGTTCTGTGCAATTTTCTTGTATTATTTCTTGTATTGTGGTAGTCAGGGATTTTTTAAAAAACTATTTTGTGCTTCTGGGCGGGGAATTATGATCTTTAAATTAAATCTGTTTATCTTTTCTTAAATGTCAATTACTTTGGCTTGTATGGAATTCATATGTCCTTTTAAAGTTGTTTCATGTTCTGTCAAAAATTCTTCCTTCATGTTTTCTGAGTTCCAAAGTCATCATTCTGTCTCTTTTATAGTATCTACCTATTTGGAGAGATTTATCATTCTGTTCTAATTTTTCTAGCTTGTTTCTAATTTTTCTTCTTTAATATTGGACTAAGAGTTCTGATTTCTCACCTAACATCTTCTTTTAACAGACTCTAAATTTTCAATGGATTTTTAAAATTAATTTTCTTTTATTATATAATAATTACTCAAAGTAGTCTTTTGAACTTTTTAAAAAACATTTATTTCTTCTTTTTTATAAGTATCACTATCAGACTATTTGGGAATTAAGGGATGGTTAGCTTTTCTCCTTTGAACTTTTTTTCTTCCAGCTTTATTTTTCTATTCCCAGTAGTTTATGCCTGGGTTCCCTCATCACCTTTTTTGACCCTTCAACTTTCCTTTATTATTTAGAACCCCAAGGCTGGGTATCTTCATCCTCTTTGAACTAGGGGGTATGGATGCCCAGCTGGTCCCCTGTAAAGAATAAATTCAATGTGGGCAGGGGGTTGACCTGAGCCAGGGTTCTAGCCCATTTTCACTTGGACACAAAAGTCCTTTCCCTCCTGGCTGACACTATACTATACAGAAGTATCTTATGTCCCTATAGTGCTGCATTTCTTTCACAAGGCTTTGCATAATCAATATTATTCTGCCTCTTGCGGAGTGAGGAAAGGGAGGGAGAATGGAAGGAGAGAAAGGGCAGGGGAAGGCCCACACCTGGATCCTGGAAACAGAAGCATTATAAGATGGGCCTGGTGGTCTTTGGATCACCATGACAGTTTCCCCTTGAGGGAGGCTGTAAGCTTATAGAATCTTTGCGTGGAAACTATTGTTATAACATTAGGCCTGATGGTTCTGAGGCCATCATGAGTTTCCCCTTAAAGGAGACTGAAAGCTTATAAAACATACTCATGGGAAAAAACTGACAATAATATTTTTCAAAGGTTGATATAGCTATGTCCTCAAATATGTCTACCACCAGCTTGGTTTTTCTTCCTGATGATAAACTCTGCACAATAATATTTTGCCCTAACCCCTGATATGTAATTCAGCCAGCTCCAGGGCGGACATCCAAAATCAAAGTATAAGAATCCCACTCTCAGAAGAGCACTTTGGAGCATACCCTCTCCTCCAGCAGATGTACCCCTTCCCTCTGGAGCATATCTTGTCTGTCCTCCAGCTTGAGCAAACCTTACTGGAGCACCCACTTCCTGCTGAACGGACTAATGTCTCTGTGCTTCTGGTTGATGCACAGCTTTTGTATGAGTTTTCCTATGTTAGCGTCTATGCCTGAGTTGTATGTCAGGACCCCTTTTTATGTCTCCTCTTCCCCTTCTTCCCCGTTGCTTACAATAAAGCTTTGTGTTGGATGGATTGCCATTGTTTTACATGAGGTTGTTTTCTCCAAACATCCCTGGCTGACCCACAGGCCTTTCCTTAGACATAACCTGGGTACCCAGGATTTAACGTATTGACAGCCGCACCTACTCTTGGGAAATAGGGCACTGTGAGTACAGCTGTAGAAAGCAAGGATCAATAGGGCAACCCTATGTCCTCCAGGAGGGACTCCCTTATGCCAGAGGGCTGTTTCAAAACAACTGGCACAGCAGCCAGCAGGGTCTCAAAACAACAGGCTTATGAGGTTTCTTGTTCCTGGCTGAACCCTTACATACCATGTTAATGGGGGAGGTGGGGATGAGAATTAGAAGATTTAAATATTTCAGTTTTCTGGTATTACTTTGTAACATTTTACCTTTTATGTACCCTCTCATACATTTGGTCAGTCAATCAATAAATATTTATTAAATGTTTACTAAGCACTGTGCTAAACACTGGAGACAGAAAGAAAGGCAGAAACAGTCCCTACCCTCAAGAAACTCATATTCTAATGGAAGGAACCACATGCAAGCATTTATGCACATACATGAGAAATACAGGGTAAATCTTAAGGAAGATGCTAGCATTACCAGGGACAGGGAAAGGATTGTTGAACAAGGTGAGATTTGAACTGGATTTGTAGGAAGCCAGGAGATAAAGGAAGTGGGAGAGAATTCTAGGCATGGGTCACAGCCAGTCAAAATGCACAGAGAAGGGAGATGGAGTAAAGAAGTGAAGAAGGAAGGCTATAAAGTAGAACACTAGAAAGAGAGGAAGGGGCAAGACTGTGATGGGCTTTGAAAGACAAACAAAAGGTTTTCAATTTGGTCCTGGAGGTAATAGGGAGCTACTGGAGTTTGAGTAAAGGGATGACATGTTTGAAATGGACTTTAGGAAAATCGCTCTGGGTAATATGAAATCAATCTGGGCCAGTTTGTGAAGGGCCTGTGTTGTTTTTCGTTCTCAAAGAAGACTAACGAACAGCTGGGACAAGTTATTTTTTTTTGTCTTTGAAAGACCTGTAAACACTAGTCAAGTGAGTTTGTATTTTTCCTAGAAGCAGTAGAAAACCACTGAGGAGTTTCAGATTAATTAACCAAATTAGGGCCCCAGAAACAGAGGGAGGATTATTGGAGTCACATCCCACCAAACTAGGATCTGAAAGGCTTGCTTTCAATAGCAGCTGAAGTACATTTGTACTAGGGCTACAAAGTTACAACCTCTTCACTTTGCTTCCTCTTAAATGTGTTGCAGCTCTGTCCCAAGCTTACCAGCAATTAACCAAGATAATAACAAATACTTACATAAAGTTTAAGATTTGCATAGTGCCCCAGAAGGGCCTCCTTCCAGAAAAGGCCCTGCCTGTGCTCTGTCAGATCTGGGTTCAATTCTGGGGAAGCCTGACCTCTGACTTCATTTTAGCTTATCTGAACCTTCCAATAAACCAGTGAGTTTGGTGCTACAGGTATTTAGAATATGCACTTTAAAGGTAGGGAAACTGAGGCTCAAAGAAGCTAGCTGACTTCTCCAGAGTAACACAGCAAATAAGTATCAGAGGATTCACAACCAGTTATCTTCAGATTCTAGACCCAGCATTCCACTATAAACAAGCTGCCTCACTCAGCAAGTCATCTTCCTGCTACCACCTGATAATAGTGAACCAAGTACCATATATTAAACACCAAAGTGTGCTTAACAGAATATACTCGGCTGTACACTTTTATCACCACTGTGAAAGACTAAAACAATAACTTAATTACAGGCAGAATGTGAGTGGAGCAAGTTACTTAAAGAGGCTAGCTTTTTTAAAATAGGATCACACAGATGACTTGTTTGTCTGACGCTTAAAACTTTCCAGAAGACATTTTGCAACTAATATACTTTTCAAGCAAAGTGGTCAGAGTAATTTCCCAACTTCCTTACTTAAAGCTTGAAGAAGTCACACTAGAGTACAATAGCAGCTGCAGAGTCCAAAGGGTAATGGTTCATCACCTAAGAAAACTTTCACATCCCCACCCATTTTGGCTAATCCTATGCCTTATAGCCAGCATAAAAACCAAACAAACTTCACCATTCCCAACATAGGACAAATACACTCCAGGGCCGACTTGTGGTTGTAGTTGATCCTTACCACACTTCTTAGAAGTATAAAAATCAAGGGGAAACTCACTCAAACACAGTATTGCCATACACGACCTTATTTTTATGGTTATTATATAGTATTCCTAGTAAAGCAATGTGTTTTGGGGGACAGAGCACTGCCCCTGATACATACTGACTGTGTAACATTGGATAAGACATTTAACCACTGGGTGCCCCCCAAAACTCTCTAAGATTAAACACTGCAGAAGTTAAGGATCTGTGTGTGTAGAAGGAGCTCTCTCACTAGGAGTTTGCTACATCAGGGAAATCTTATGTACAGTCAAAAACAATGATCCCCACCAATATTCCTAAGTGCCTCATTCTATTATCTGGGACAACATAAAAATACAATTAAATGTTCCAGGATCAAATATGAAATTCTCTATTTGACATTCAAAGCCCTTCATAACCTGGCCCCTTCCTCCTTTCCAGGCTTCTTACATCATGTTCTTTGTGATCCAGTGAGACTAGCTTCCCTGCCATTCCATAGACAAGATATTCCATTTCCCAATTTTGTATATTTTCACTGGCCGTCCCCCTTGTCTAGAATTCTCTCCATCCTCTTTTCCACCTCCTGGCTCCTCTCAAGTCTCAACTAAAATCTCATCTTCTAAAAGAAGGTTTTCTGCTTTCCTCCTTAATTATAGTGTCTTCTCTCTGTTATCTCCAATTTATCCTGAATGTAGCTTGCATGTACATGGTTATTTGCATATTGTCTCCTCCAGTAGGCTGTAAGCTTCTTGAGAGGAGGGATTGTCTTTTTGCTTTTTTTTTTCTATCCTCAGTGCTTGGCACATTGTCTGAAATATAGGAGACCTTTGATAAATGCTTGTTGACTGACTTAAATAGGCACAGAAAGAGAGATTTCATACTGCCCACATCCAGAGAAAGAACTGATGGAGTCTGAATGCAGATAGAAGAATACTGTTTTTCATTTTTTGTGTGGGTTTTTTTTGTTTCTGTCTTCTTTTACAACATGAATAATATAGAAATGTCTTGTATGATTACAAATTAATTGACCTACATCAAATTGCTTACCAGCTCAGGAGGGAGGAGAGGGAGGAAGAGAATTTGGAACTCAACGTTTTAAAAAATGAATGTTAAAAATTATTTTTACATATTATTGTGGAAAAATAAAATATTAAAGTAAAAAAGAAATCATTCTTAATTTGGGTGAGTTGCCTTTCTAAAGCTGGCGAGTACAGGTACACACCAGGGAGAAAATACGAGAATGAGAAATATTTTGTATCCTACTGCAAGTCTGATTTATTGTATTTTTTAACTCATGGATAAACATAGCATCTTAGGAGGAATGGAACCTTGAAGCTTGTTTAGCCCATTTCCCTATTTTTTTTTCAAATGATGACACTGAGGCCAAGAAAGGGGAAGTGACTTTTAGAAGATCATGCCACTAGCTCACGGCAGTCTCCTGACACCAGTCCAGTCTCTCTCCATTGAACCCTGTTTGCCATGTTAGGTCTAAGGCTGAGAGATGGCTTATCTTTAACTAGAAACAACCCACAGACTGTGCTCCTCTCACTGACCATCAGGAACCATAGCTTCCTGCCGAGTCCCAAGTGTGTGTAAGACTTGTCCTCATTCCATGCTGAAAAAAACCCTGGAGAGTTGATTCCTTTTATATCTGCTCTCCACAGAGACTTTTCTCACCTCTTTGTCCTAAATACCCTACACTCAGACAGGAAAAAAGTGTAACTAAACAAAACAGGAATAACTTGGCTGTAGAATTCCGTGACAGGAAAAAAAAATTTTATTGACTTTAGTTATGACCTTAATTATGTGACCAAATACTAGTGATTTCCAGTCCTACTTTCACAACACCTAGGCTGTATATCTCGAATTATCTCAATGTTTATTATGAAACTCTCAAACCAACCTGGACTGGGGTTAACAGAAAAAAACTTTCTGCCATACTTCTCACAGGGGTCAAGGGACAGAACAGGGAAATTCCACAGTACTAAAGACAAATTGCTCCCTGAAGTTAGGGAACCATTGCCATGAATCCTATTCTATAGAATACCTTACACACAGAGAAAGAAACCTTACTCGGTAATAATGAATGAAGGTTTGTGTAGTTTTCCCTTATATTCTTTTTTTAAAAAAAATAAATTTATTTACTTTTTAACATTCTTTTTTTAATTACAAATTCTGTCTCTATATCCTGCCCTACCCCCACCCAATGAGAAAGCAAGCAATGTGATGGCAATTATATGTTTGAAACCATGCAAAATATGTTTCCATATTAGCCATGTTGCCAAAAAAATAAATTTCCCTTCATTTCTCAAGAGAGCAATAATCAGCACATTCTAACAGAACATTTGGGGAAGTCTTTAACCTGCAAAAATGCTCACATTAATCTTTCATTTATGGACTTTGTTTTGTTCACATCAGTGGAGCTTCCTTTAGAAGAAACTCCCTTTGCCAATGCAGACCCACATCCGCTCTGCAACTTAACATTCTAAGAGAATTTCTTGGGGATACAGAGAGTTGAAGTGATTTGGAGCCAATGGTGTCAAAGGCCTGACAATTCAATCTCCTAAGTTACTATTACTCCATATTACCTCTCTCCATATACGGTATCCTGAAAAATAATTTAGTAATATATCTTAGTATTGATTCATTTAAACAATAAAAAGCATAAGATTTATTTTTAAAGGATATGCTCTTTTGTTTTGACTTCCTTTTTTAAGAAAAAAAATTGACAAAGTGCAAGCAGCTCATTCAAAACTACGGTTTAATCATCTTGAAAAGTTTTGGGGAAGTCATAATGACTTTATGTATTTCTCATCATATATAACAAGCAACTTTTTTTCTCCTAACACTACTTTGTAAAGTAAATTTAAATCTTTTCTTTGTTTTAGTATTGGAGAATTCACCATATATGGGAAATGTAAAATGTCTTAATGTGTAAACAATCTCACTCTCTGAAGAAATGTTTGAGGGAATGTTTGAGTGCTTACTTTCAACACTGCCGCTACCTCGCTATTTATTTTACTAAAATTTAGGAGTTTTCTTGTACCCCAATCACTTCAGCTGCCTGGAGGCAGAACATTAGTTGAGCTGTAATGTTGTGAGAAAAAAATAACCAGAAATGATTTTGATGAAATTTGTAAATACAAATAAACACACACACACACACACACACACACACACACCAAAAATGTTGGAAATGACATACTCTGGGTCTGACTATATCAGCAGTGGTAAGCAAAAGAATAAAGCCTTGATTTAGAGATTTCTCCTCAATGATTTTCTGAACAACTTTTATATCAGCTAAGGTAGGAAAGATGATGACATGTTTATATTACTTTATAAGTCAGACATATCATTGTCCATATTTAAAACTTTATATCTATATATGAATATATGTATACCATATCATATTTTCCTATTGACATAATTTCAGACATGTTACAATGATTAAAAAATAACTGCCCTAACTCATAATAAAAATCAGAGTGTAGAATCGTAACATCTACATAAATTCTACACCATCCTTGCAAGGTGTTAGACCTATGGAAAATCAACTCCTAAGACAGCTACATAATCACTAAAATATATGCCACAGACATTTTTCTCCTCAGATTTCAAAGTGGATTTAAATCTTTTCTTCATTTAGCTTCAGAGAATTCACATGATCTGAGAAATTTAAAAGGTATGTTCATATTCAATCACTCATGGACTGCTTGGGACTTTGATGTTTAAGTAATCCCACTGAAAATGCCAAGAATTCAACTACAAGAATCCTTGACTTCTTATGTAATTTTGGCTCCCACTGATGCAGATCACAAAACCTCCATGGCTTAGCAGTGCTTGTGCACGTTATGGCCAGAAGGGTAGATAGATAGAGCTATAGATGTATATATACATACATACATACACACATATATACCATATACATGTGTGTGTATAAAAATTCCCCTGTGGACAACCTTCCAGTGACAAGCCCTTTCACCTAGTCTTTGGATGACAAGTTTATAAATGCATCCATTGCTTAACTCATACATTAAACCTTCCCACTTTGATTGGAGTAATTTGATTTTTATTGCTCCAGCAACCTAGACTTTGGTCACCTGTATGCCATGCTGAATGTCAATTAATGGAGAAATAATGATACTGTTCCAGGAATTTACTAGACTCCCATAAGCATATTCTTTGAGTCTCTGTTGGATAGGTCAATCCACTGATTTCCTAGGCTTGCTCAACAGTTTCCAGCTTGAAGCTCAGGCTCACTTGGGTAGCGTTTTTTATGCTCTCCCAGAGTGTGCTTTTTAGCTGAAGTACTATTGTGATCCACAACTAAAATGTATTTTATTTTCTTTGGATCATTAATCCCATAAAACTAATCAGCTACTTAGGTCCAAGGTCGATGAAAAACAAATAAAGTATAAGATAGCAATCAAATATCATGCACAAGAAGAGAAGTGCTGGCAATGAAAGAGAAAATGGAGTCTTTAATTGCAGAAGCTTTTCCCATCCCATTATTAAAAAATTTTATTGGTTCCTGGATTCTTATTTTACTACATTACACTTCCTACATATTTTTAATTGGGAAGGTTTAATAAAAGAAGACAGTTTTTCTGTTTAAAAAAAATTTTTAATCAATGGAATCAATATATTGTTTGCCTTCTCAATGGGTAGGAGAGTAACAGAAGGGAGGGAGAATTTGAAATTCAATTTTTAAAAAATGTTAAAAAAATTTTTACCTTTAATTGGGAAACAGTTAATGAAATAAATAAAAATATATTTTAAAAATAAAAATAATAAAGTCAATGGAACAAATACTAGACAAAATGAAAATAATTAAGAATTTAAATAGATAAGCTTGTTTTCTTTGAGCACACTCCCAGCTAGGGATTATAGTGGACAAAATATTGATCTTGAAGTCAAGGAGACCTGATTCAAATTTAACAGCTGCATGACCTAGAGCAAGTCATCTAACCTCTTGTAGTATTGATTTCCTCATCTGTAAAATGGGCATAATAATCACACCTCCCTCATATGATTCGATAAACCAAACAAGACAATATATGTAAAGTGCTTTGCAAACCATAAAGTGTTATGGAAATGTCAGTTATCACTATCATCCTCATCATTGTATTATTATACATTTTCTACTATTATCTTCCCTCATTTCTTCTCTATAGGAGGGCAGTGAATTCTACAAAGTCGGTATGGCATTATTTAGGAAGTAATTTACCATATAATTTATGTAAAGAAGTAAAAAGCAATTTGCAAATTGTTCCCTAGAACAAGCAAATCCTGAGTGCTTTCTGAGTCCCAGTATGAGTGCCCCTTCCCAGGAAGAGTAGCCTTCTGGCCCCATAAATATTTACTGAAGATAATATGTCTCTCCAGAACCCTCCCCCAGAAAATAACGCTTTTCTTCTTCCTTCTTGAAAAATAGCAAAGAAAGCCCTAGAAATGTTTTCTTTTTTTTTTTCTTTTAACGAGGCAAGGGAATATCTCCTATACAATCTCTAGAACTTCCTTTTGCATTGTACTAAAGTTAGAGTAAAAAATGATCCCACAGTACTTTAGCCCAAATAGAGAAGTTAATGATTTTGAAACAATGATACAAGGGCCAAAACAAATACATTAAAGCAATGGTTTATGGTTTATATGAATTTGTTTCTAAAACAGATGAAGATTAATGAAATGAAAAAAAGCACAAATTAACATTATGTTGTATTGTATTTTTATTTTTTTAAATTTATTTTGGTTTTGTATTTGTATTTATTTTATTAAACACTTCCCAATCACATTTTAATCTGTTCCAGGCAGGACTCAAAAGTTTTGCCAGCTGCTTGTAGCCCACTGGTATAGTGGATAGAATCAACCTCAAAACCAGAAAGAAATGGGGTCAAATCCTGCTAATAGCACATACTGGCTATATGTCCTTGGACAAGTCATTTAACAACCTGTACTTTAGACAGTTCTCAAGACTATAAATTGCAGAGATGATGCCAAACTGATTGGTTTAAGGAGCTTCCTCACCAGAAAGTGCCCTATCTTAGTAGAATCAATGGATCCAGTCCCTATCCCTATAAAGTTTCATGATATCCAGATCTGTTTCCTCTCCAGTAATCATAGCTACAATTCCTAGGGCATGCAAGGACCATGAGTAGCACCCCATTCTAAAAAAGTGGAAACTGAGGCATGACAGGTGATGTGACCTAGTCATACAGCCAATAAGTCTCAGGGACTAGATTCTTAGCCAAGTCTTCCTGGCTCCAGGTCTCACATTTTCATCTAATGTGCCACAATCCCTCTTTAAGAACCTCTAAATCCCTTTACTCACCTTCTCCTTTGCTTCTTAGAGGGGGTAACTTTTCTTTTCAAAACTAATCACCTGTACCCTTGATTTCATTACTTCCCATCATAAACTATCCCTTCTCTCTTGCTGTCTTAAAACTCTCTGCCTCTGTCTCTTTCTCAATGGTTCTTCCTCTCTGACTATAAATGTAGGGGAGATAACACACAAAAGGGAACTGAAAAGGTGTTGCTTAATGTGTAATAGGCAGTTAGAGATATGAGACTGGCAATCAGCAGAGAGGTGAGGCCTGGAAAAGCACATGTGAGAATCATCAGCATAGAAAGGCTAACTGCATTTATGGGAGCTGAGGAGATCTCCAAGTGAAATAGTATAGAAGAAGGGAGCCTAGGCCAGAGCCCTGTGGGACACCTGCTATTATCAAATGTGACCTGGACAAAGATTCAGCAAGAGAGGCTAAGAATAAGCAGTCATATGAGAAAGAGGAGAACCAGGATAGAGAAGTATTACAGAAACCTACAGAGAAGAAGGGTAACTAGTCAGCACAGTGGATAGAGCACCAAGCCTGGAGTCAGGAAGACCTGAGTTCAACTCTGGCCTCAGACACTTACAAGCTGTGTCACTCTGAGCAAGTCACTTAACCCTGTTTGCCTCAATTTCCTCATTTGTAAAATGAGCTGGACAAGGCATAAATGGCAAACCATTCCAGTTTCTTTGCCAAGAAAACCCCAAATGGGGTTGGACACGACTAAAACAACTCAACAATAACAATCCTACATGATCTGTGGTCTATCCTCTACCTCCAACCTGGTGTTCCAATCCTAGCACTGCCCTGGGTTTCTGACTGTTAAATGACCGCCTTAACCAGTCTGACTGAGACCCAACACATTGCTACTCCCTGGCCATCATCATGCATATATCTCTCTTCTAACTTGGATTTCTATCCCTAGCTCTGGGAACAATAATCAATTTAGTACTACCATGCTTCCATCCTGGAAAGAATAAGTCAGTCAATTATTCTAGAATTCCAGTCACAATCCCTGTGACTACCTTCCAATAGATACATCCCTGGCCATCATTCCCCCATATGTATGTGTTATCCTCCATTAGAATATAAGCTCCTTGAGGTTAGGGACCATATTGTTTTTATACTTTTATCTCCAATATTGAGCACAGTGCCTGGCACACAAGAAAGCTCCTTCATATAGAAGGGATCCAAAGGCATTGAGAGGTCCAGGAGATAGCTGCAGGAGGTACTTCCTGCATCAGCACCACCTCTCTGAAATGACCACCAACCTGGCATTCCAGAAAGCTACAAGTGCCGGAATTGCTCTGCCAGTGAAGATCTATGGTGAAAGTGAAAAGCCTGTTTAGTGGTCCCACAAAATGTTTCATGTTTTCAGTATCAATTTCCTTGGAAAGAATAATTGGAGTGATGAGTTAAGTTTCATGTTTTAAATATTTGTCAATGTGCTCTTCTGAGTCTTTTGTGTTTTTAGAAATTTTTGTGGCAAATGAAATAAATGGCTGTCCTCCAAATGGTTTTATATCACTTAGCTTTCCACCTGTATTTCTCTCCTGTCCCATTTCAGAGAGTTATCCCATATAAGAATAAAATTTTTAAAGAAAAAAAGAAAAAAAATCAACAAAACAAATCAAGACATTGGAAAAATCTTAAAAGATAACAATTTTACACACCTGAGTTCCCCTTCTCTGTGAAGGAGTTAGGGGAGATATCGTCCCATATCTTTGGAGTCAAGCTTTTTCTTAATTTTGTAACATTTGTTTTCAATTGTTTTGTGGTGATCGTTCTATTTACATTGTTGTGGGTGCATATTGTTTTCTTAATGCTGCCAACTTTACATCATTTCATGTAAATCTCTCCATATTAATCATGTTCATCATTCTGACAGAACGATAATATTGCATTATATTCATGTACCACAATTTGTTTGTCCATTCTCCAATTGATGGACATGTACTTTTTTCTAGTTTGGGGTTTGTTTTTTGCTCCCAAAGAAAAGGCACTGCTACAAATACTGTAGGAGCAATTTAGATTTGAAGATCTTTCCCACCCATTAATAGGCTATGTGACCTGCTTATGTCACAAGAAGCCTAAGTTACATGTGGTGGGAGGAGCTTCCTGACAGGAAAAGGAAGTTATGTCACAGGAAATGCAGAGAGAGAGAAGTTATGGCTACTAATGGCTGCTAATGGCTGCCCTACTGATTGTTAGAACTGAACAGGCTGACCTAGCTGTACTGTGAGTTTGTCTTTGGGAAGAAAGACCCAGCAGAGGGTCAGAGAGGTTTTGGGATAGTGAGGCTCCATGTTGTTGTGTGTTGAATGTTTTAGGTTCCTTGCTGTTATGATGAAGTGGGCTGAGTGGGTAGATGGCTTGTGGGATTTGGTTCTCTGGTGTCTGAATAAATGGTTTACTTCTCCTACCTTCTATGTGGAGAGTCTCATATACTTTGAGATACAGAACTACATGGGCATTTTGACAATTATCATCTACATTGTTATTATTGCCTTAGTGTTACAAATACTCTGGTATATATAGGGCCTGTCTTTTTATCAATGTTCTCTTTGAGGTATAAACCTAATAATGGAATTTATGTATATAGTAATATTCTGAATATAGCTTCAGTATAGTCTCTTAACCTCTACACACACCAGCAGGTTGGGTCACCACTGTTTGGTTGCTATTTCTTCCCCTCCCCTGGATTCTATGTGATCCAGAGGGAGTGGGATTCTCTTTTCTAGCGATACAGTTCTCACCAGTGTGCTTTGCCTCATGATTACTAGTTGCAATCAATGAACCTGCCAGACTTAATTACCTTTAGTGAAAGGTATTGAGTATAGTAGTATAGTTAGGGCAACATAACACATTCCCATGAAAATATGTATGACACACTCTTCTACTAATACATGGGAAAGTGGGCTCTGACTTAGAGAGAACATTTGGTAAAAGGATAACTCACAATGCCTGAAGTCCTTTTTGCTGGAGTGGCTTTCCTGAGAAGCTCAGGACATTGAATAAGTCCATCCCCAGTTCCTGAAGAAGACACTGCCTTTAGTTGCTGTCCTAGTGATGCAGCTAGGGTACTGATGAAAAAGTCTAAAACCTCCCGAGTTCACATTGTTCTCCTCCAGCTACAATGGTCTTCCAGTTAAAACTTCCATAAGAAAGAGTGGAATGTGAATGGAATAGAATTCTACTGCACCGAAAGAAATAAAACAACCAACTGGCAAGCATCTGTTTGGTGTCTTCAATGTGCCAGGCACTATGTTGAGGATACAAAAACAACAAATGAAAAATTCCATGCTCTCTTAGCATGTACCATTGTAGGATACATACATACATACATAATTTAAGCACATGGAAGACATGAGAATGAAAAGGCATTTAGGCATTTATTATACTGCAAGCTCTATACTATGTGCTAGGCATACCAAAACAAAAGTAAAGTAGTCTCTACGCTCAAGGAGTTTACAGAGGAGACAACACACATTTGAAGGGGATGGGGGGAGGGGGAGGTGCAGCCAGAAAAAAAAAAGTGTTTTGTTCAGGAAAGTCATAGGAATGGTAAGTAGAACAATGAGGCAGTTAAGTGATATGCCTTTTACAGAGGCAATGGTAGTGTTGATTTGATAACAGTTGTTAAATTAAGAAGCAGAATGTTGTGGGCTAGAAAGGAAAGGAAAGTGGTTGGGGGCAGGGTGAGGAGAAGGTACACACCTGGTCAACAGGGCAGAAAATGTCTGAGGTAAAGCAGCTTGGTTCCTCAGAACTGGGAGTTGAGTGGATTAGCTCCTCTTAGATATGGCCCCTAAAGAACCAGATTGGAGGAGGGCACAGCAATAGCTCCTTATGCTAGATCTCACGGATCTTAATTTTTTCCTCCATATCTCATGTATGGAGGATCTCATGCATCTCTTTATACATATGAATATAAGCAATTTCTATTTCCTGTAATTTGTAAATAAAACTTTTCTGTGACTAACAGATACTGATGTTCCCAGGGTGACACCTGGATGAAGGCAATAAACCAGAGCAGTAAGAAATTCATGAAATCTACCCAGGCCCTAACACAAGAGTTACACCCCATTTCTCCCTTCAACCTCTTCCATTATTTCATACCAATACAACTTAGCCATATTCCTCCTCAGTCATTATCTTCCTCTGCCCCTTCCTTTCACTGTGCTCTCATGGCCTCTCTTCTATAAAATCTCCTTCATCCTAAATTTTTTCATCTCACACTCCCCAACTTCTCATGTTCACAAAACCCCTCTTTTTCCAAATGATACTTCATTGTTGGTTACCATATCCTTTGTGATTTGATCTCAAACTCCCCATCTAAGCAGCCCAAGGACAGAAGTCAACACATCCCTTTCTCCCTATTGCCGCTTCCAAATCCCCCTCCTCCTCCCCTGCTCTCTTCCCATGACTCAGCAGCCCTACCTCCTTTGAGGTTCATTCTTCTCCTCTTTCCAGATCCTGATCTATTCAAATAAACTACTGATGCCAATATAAGAAATAGATAAGGGAAAAGATATTGATATAGACTGCTGCTATTTTTTACAGAAGTTTAGCTAATATAAAGAGGAATTCCTTACAATTAGTGAGACCCTTCACACGTTCAACTTGCAGATGATGCTGTGTTGATTTCATCAAGCACAAACAAATGGAGGGCCTCCTCAAAGAGACCCAAGACCATTCAAAAGAGATAGACCTAACATGTCACACTGAGGGAAAAAATGGATAAAGAATGTTCATTGTACAAATTGACTATATAGGTAGATTAGCAGTCCATGGAGTTAGCCAATCTATACATATATCTTGGAATGGGTATGGCAGGTGTACAAAGAACTGGGCCTAGAACTGAAAGGGAAGAAGGGAACAGAATTGAATGTATCTGGAAAATTACACAGCACTTCCAACAAATCTTTAGCTATTCCCAAATTAAATATGTGTGTCCGTGTATGTGTGGACATAGATATATACATACATACATACATACATACATATGAAAACACCAGTATTCTTTCAATAATATTTCATGGCTATGAATCACAGAATACTTAATCTCTGAAGCATCAAAACTGATAGTGACCCAATAAAGAGATGTATTATGGGTATAAATAGGTTGAGCATATTTCCATTAATGATTGAAGAGCAAGAAGTGACATAAAAATATTATCCAGAAAATGCATGATTAGAAGATGTATCCAAATAATGGGATAACAAAAAGCAGTATGGCACAGTAATAAAAATAATAAAAAAAGATGGGACTTGAAACTACTTTGATCAAAAAGTCATTTTAAATATTATAGATACACAAATTAACTACCAAGGACATATGAAGGAAGATGCTATCTGCATCCAGAGAGAGAGTTGGTATGTAGAAGTATGTATAAAATTATTTCATATATTTATATATATATATATATATATGTGTGTGTATATATACATATATATATATATATATATATACAAACACACATACATACACACAAACATATTTGTGTCTAATGGTAGCCATTTCTAGGGCAGGGATGGTGGGGGAAGAGGACAGAAGGAGAAAAGGAAAAAATTTACATGATATCTTTATTATATATTTAAAAGGATAGCAAATTGTACATAATAGATTTGCAGTTTCATATGCAATCATCTTTTTATTATACTATGTTATAGAAATGCTTGTTTTATTCCATAAATTAAAAATAAAATAAATAAAAAATTTTAAAAATTGGGAAAAAGCTGGGTTCAAATCCTGGCTGTGACTCTTACTGAGATCTGGGCAAATCATTTAATTTCCCTTATCCTCAGTTTCCTCGTCTTGGATAAAAATGGGTATAATCCTTGTACTATCTACCTTACTGAGGTCTTGTGATGAAAATTCCTTAAAAAATCTTAAAGTGTGGTATATATATGGGCTAAGGCCCCAATTCCTACAGATCCTTATGCTTTCTCCTTTCTCACATTTCCTTCTATTTACCTATTTGTACACACATTGTATATTCCCAGTGGAATGTAAGTTCCTTGACGGCACTGGTCATTTTGCATTTGGATTTGGCCCTATAACATACTGCTTTGAAAATAGTTTTTATTTAATGTTTGCTAAATAGAATTGAAATAGATAGCCTGAGTATTACAATGGTTTTCTTGGCATGTTAAAAGACCTAGAAAAGGGACTCCAGTACATTGGGTAGATCCCTTTATGAGGATTTATCAGAAGACAAATATGTATGTGTGTGTGTGTTAAGTCATCTATTTTGTTGTTGTTCAGTCTTTCAGTTGTGTCTGACTCTTCATGACCCAATAGATGATAGCATACCAAGCCTTTCTATCCTTCACTATCTCTCAAAGTCCATCCAAGTTTGTGTTCATATTTTCCATGATACTATCTATTCATCTTATCCTCTGCCATCCCCTTTTCCTTCTATCTTCAATCCTTCCCAACATCAGGGTCTTTCCCAATATGTCCCAACTTCTCATCATGTGGCCAAAGTATTTAAGCTCCATCTTCAGAATTTGACCTTCCAGTGAATAGTCCGAATCAATTTCTTTAAGTATTGACTGATTTGATATCCTTGCTATCCAAGGAACTCTCAAAAGTCTTCTCCAGCACCACAATTCAAGTGTTGATTCTATAGCACTCAGTTTTCCTCATAGTCCAACTCTAACAACCATACATTGCTAATGGAAAAACCATAGTATACACAGATCTTTGTCTGCAAAGTGATGTCTCTGCTTTCTAGTATGCTGTCCAGATTTGCCATAGCTTTCCTTCCAAGGACCAAGTATCTTTTATTTCACGACTACAGTCACCATTTGCAGTGATCTTTGGGCCCAGGAATATAAAAGCTGACAGCTGATGCTGCTTCCATTTCTTCTCCCTCTAAATGGCAGGAATAAATACATTGAATAGTGTAATATGTAGTGTATGTGTGTGTGCATACGCACGCACACGAGCAGTGGTTATTGTCCTTCATGCTCAGAGGACCAAAATGACATCACTATATCAGGGTCAAAATACATTGGGTCTGATTGTGGCAGATCAAACCAATATGAGCTCAGAGGGCTGAAGCTGGGCACAAATAGTGCATGCAAACATTTGAAGTGGAGACATCTCTAAATCTGTGCATCTCACATTTCTTCTGAGATATATATTCACTTATACAAGGTAAGAAAGGTTGCTATCTGCAGTTCTGAAGGGAATAACTACATTGATGATGATTCACTGAAGACTAAGTGCAAAGTTCTACACTTGGATTTTTACAAATCAATTTCACAAGTACAAAATAGGGAAATATGAAGAGACAGTTTTTCTGAAAAAAAATTTAAGTGTTTTTTTGGGGATTATGTAAATTCAACTCAAGTCAATGGTGCAACAAAATAACCCAAAAAAAAGTGAACGCAATCTTAAGTTGCACGAAGAGTACGATTGTGCTCACCTGGGAGGTTCATTCTGACCTAGTCAGAACACATCTAAAATGCTCTGTTCAGTTATGAATGACACATTTTAGGAAGGATGCTACCAAGATGAAGACTGTCCAGAGGAGGAAGACTAGAATGGTGAGGTCTTTGAACAATGATATATAATAATAGCTAGTATGGCACTTTTAGCCTTACAAAGCAATTTATCTCATTAAATCCTCACAACAAATCAATGAAGATAAGTAGCTTATAATTTATTCTCCCTGTTTTACAAAAGTTGAAAAAATAGGCTAAGAGAAATTTAAGTTACTTATCTAAGGTCACACAACTAGTGTTCGAGGCAAGATTCAAACACACATCTCTCCTGATTCCCAATCTAACCCTCTTCCTACTCTACTGTGCCATCTACTATAAAAAGATTGATTAAAGGAACTGAGGGTATTTAGCATGGGCGAAGAAAAGATTTAATGGGGGAAAATAGCTTATAGCCAATGGGCAACTCTTTTAGATTAAGGTGTAGAGAATGTGCTCATCTGCACTGAGGTAGTCTCCTGACAAGGGAGTCCCCTAACAGAATAAATTACAAGTCCAGTGCCTATTCCTATCCTATGAAGGAAGAAGGATCAGATTTATTCTGCTTGGTCCTAGAGGACAGATGTAGCTGGAAATTGTAGAGGAGCAAGATGTAAGATCTTTCCTAGCAATTATAGCTGTTCTGGAATGCGATGAGTTGTTTTAAGAGGTCGTGGGTTCCCAATCCCTAAAAGTCTTCAAGCTAAGGCTAAATACTAGCAGATGTTATAATGGAGATTTCTATACAGGTACAAGCTTAACCAGAGCACCCCCAATGGTCTCTTCCCACTCTGAGATATTCTAATTTGTGATAAGAATTTTTTTCAGTTACAGTTTGGCTATAATATGTGAGAAGGAATTAGGATTTAGGGTGAAGAAAAGACTGTATTAAGGGTACATAGCTAGTAAAATTTTTTTATAGAGAACCAGATGATAAGTAAGGAGTCCAAAAGACATTTTGTTGTTGTTATTGTTTTGGAAACACAGAACTTTTTAAATTTTTTTATTTATTTTTAGCTTCCAACATTTTTTATAAGATTTTTAGTTCTGAATTTTTCTCCCTCCCTCTCCTCCACCCTCCCCAAGATAGCATGCAATCTGATATAGGCTACATTTGTACAATCATATTACACATATTTCTACATTAGTAATGTTGTAAAAGAATAAGAGCAAAAAGGAAAAATCATGAGAAATATAAAACAAAAACAACAAAAAAAAGACAATAGTATGCTTCAATCTGCATTCAGACTCCATAGTTCTTCCTCTGGATGTGAACTGCATTTTCCTTCATGAGTCCCAAAAGACATTTTGAAGGAAGATTTGGACAGAGATTATGCATAAGGAATGCATAAGAAGGAAAGGTCATCTTTGATCTTAAAGTTTCTAGCCTGATAGACTAGAAGATTTCCAGAAAGAAATGGGAAAATTGGTCAAGAGAACCAGCATATTGTATCTTTTGGATGCCAAGCACAAATTTCTTAAGATAGTCAAGAATTCATATTTTTATTATTTGTATTTTATTATTTATATTTTATATTCATTATTTCATTTACATTAATATTTTATTCATATATGCATACAGCATATTTTATTCATATCATTTATTTAGGGATTTATATTACCATGCTGTAATTTATGGCATTATTTTGTGTTAATCATTCATGATTCAATCAATCTTTGTGATCCCATAGACCATAAGATAACAGTATTGTCCATGGGGTTTTGTTGGCAAGGATACTAGAGTGGTTTGCTATTTCCTTCTCCAGTGGATTAAGGCAAACAGAGGTTATATGTCTTGTCCAGGGTCACACAGTTAGTGAGGCTGGATTTGAACTCTCATTTTCCTGATTCCAGGCCCAGCTCTGTATCCATTTAACCACGTAGCTGCCCCTTGCTATTACCTTACCATAATTTTATTAACCTTTCCTTAGTTCTACAAACAAAAGTAGTTTATGGATGATTACCATATTTCCCCACATATAAGACAGCACCCTTTTTCAAAAAATTTGGTGTCTAAAAACTGAGTGCGTCTTATACAGTGGTTGTAGATTTTTTTACTTGCATTCCCCACTTTTTTGCGCTTGTCTTTGCGCTTATTGTTTCGCATTTGTTACCGATATATTAGGTTACATTTTGCCACGTTCTGCCCAGAAATGACTCAGAAAAGATTTTTGTACAGTGGTGAATTCAAGTTAAAAGTAATTCAGTTTGCAAAAGTGAACGGAAATCGTGCTGCTGAGCGTAAGTTTGGTCCTCCTCCAACTGAGAAAACAATCCAAGACTGGCTATGGGAAGAAGAAACCCTACTGAAAACACCAGGGCAGAAGAAGGCCATGAGAGGCAAGCCAGCAAAATGGCCTGATTTAGAGAGGGAACTGAAGATATGGATTGAAGAGCAAATGGCAATTGGAATTCCTGTGTCCACAAAAATGGTTCAGCATGAGGCAAGAAGAATTGCTGATGAAAAAGAAGTTACTGATTTCAAAGAAGGACACAAGCTTCAGGTTCATGAAACAGAAAGGACTAAGCATGCGCACATGCACCAGACTTGCCCAAAAGATGCCTGAGAGCTATGGGCAGATGAATAAAACTTGAGTTCAATAACTTTATGTAATATATTTTTTTTCAAATTTTGGGCCCCAAAATTAAGGTGCATCTTATACATGGGGAATACGGTAACTCTGTGTACCCTTTTATGAGAAAGTCTTTTGCCTAATCTTTCATTCTTCCAAAGTTCTCATGGTTCAAAACATATTTGGTTATATAGAGAATTCTCCAACTAAACCACTATCCCCATAAATTCATAGCTCACCACATTCTTCTTCCTCTTCACTGCTGATATAGTCACACACAGAAGTCTCAAACCACATAAGTTGAAAACAAGCTTTAGAAGTGATAATTAGGCACTGAAGTGAACTTAACACTTTCTAAAAAGGAAATTCATCACTACTGGGTTTTGGGTTTTGTTTTGTTTTCAGAATCTAGTACCTAACTCACCATTTCTAACTCTGCTTTGGGAAACTCTAGTAATCCTTTCTAGTCTTCACTTTATCCTTCCTAAAATCTCTTTTCCTTTTCTTAGAGGGAATATAAACATAAACCAAATTCATTAAACACTGTGACTGCTATATCATGAAACCATTAAGCAACTGTCATTATCATATGTTAAAAGATAATTGAGTAGCTTACTTTCAAATGGAGGTTCAATTTTCAGCAAAATTGTCTCAAGTTTGTGATGGACATGGAAAAGAACACTGGTTATTAGCTATGTGAGGTCACTTTTTGTTTTCTCATCTCTAAAATGGAAATAGTGTTTTTCTGCTTATCCCCACATGGTTGACGTGATAAAGACATTTTTAAATCTTAAAGCATTATATAAGTACATTGTTGTTATACTCCAGATCAGCAGGAAGAATCAGATGACATTAGATTATAAAACCAATACGTCAACAGGATATAATTGTAAGGGCATTCAAATAGGTGGCCTCCCTCAGCTAAAAGCAGGTAGATAATCTTTTATCTTCCTAAAGATTTCAGTTTCAAGAGGCAAAGGAAGTAGTAAAAGGAAATGTTTCGTATCTGATTTGTAGAAATAAAAAGGAACTCAAAGTGAAAAGGAAATGACCTAAGTGAACAGTAGTCTTACTACCTTAGATTATGATAGATATAGAAGGGAAATGATACATGAAATAGACTTTAGGATAACAGATTTTTAAAATTTCAGGACAGGAAGGTAGGGCCTCTTAACCTGAGATTCTAAAAGGGAAGCTGATTGAGGGGGAAGGAGGAGGTCCCCTTCAGCCACAGCAAGAGGGACCTTTCCCATTAATCTCCCTAGCCTCCTGAGCTAAAGGACTGCTGCACTCCATCTTTCTGCTGGCTCAACTGTTCCAGGATTTTTTCTGGGGTGGTATTTTCTGGGTTTTTCAAGGTCAATAAGGGAGGGTGAGAGCAAGTTACTGCTTTACTCCCCCATCTTGGCTCCTGGAAGTCTAAAAAGTGCTTTTCTCACAACTCTGAGGTAGACTATATATATATTATTTTATTTTTTCCTTTTTACAAATGAGGAAATATGCTCAGAGAAACTATCCATATTTAAATTAAAAATCCTTAAAGTACAGTGTTCTTTCCATGACACCATGCTTCTTCATCTACTTCATTTTAAAAGAATAAGATCAAGAAGATTAATGTCCCTTAACACCTAGGGATTTTAATAAATAGTGAGGAGAATAAAGAAAGCTAACAAGATCAAGGTGTATCTGATTTTCTAGTTGCATGCAAAAACTTTTTTTTTTGTTTTTTGTTTCTGAACATCTGTTTTTAAAACTTTTGAGTTCCAAATTCTCTCCCCTCTTCCCTTCCCACCCACCCTCCCTAAGAAGGCAAGCAATTCAACATAGGCCACATGCATATCATTATGTATAACCCTTCCACAATACACATGTTGTGTAAGACTAACTATATTTTGCTCCTTCCTAACCTATCCCCCTTTATCAAATTTTCTCCCTTGACCCTGTCCCTTTTCGAAAGTGTTTGTTTTTGATTACCTCCTCCCCCTATCTGCCATCCCTTTTATCATCCCCCCCCCTTTTTTATCTTCTTCCTCCTTCTTTCCTGTGGGGTAAGATACCCAAATGAGTGTGTATGGTATTCCCTCCTCAGGTCAAATCTGATGAGAGCAAGATTCACTCATTCCCCCTCACCTGCCTCCTCTTCTCTTCCTACAGAACTGCTTTTTCTTGCCACTTTTATGTGAGATAATTTACCCCATTCTATCTCTCCCTTTCTCCCTCTCTCAATATATTCCTCTCTCATCCCTTAATTTGATTTTATTTCTTTTAGATATCATCCCTTCATCTTCAACTTACTCTGTGCCCCCCCCTCTCTCTCCCTCTATCTATATCTATATCTATATATATGTGTATATACACATACATATATAATACATACACACATGTACATATATATATATGCATATACACACACATACATATGCATATTCCCTTCAGCTACCCTAATACTGAGGTCTCATGAATCATACACATCATCTTTCCATGTAGGAACGTAAGCAAAATAGTTCAACTTTAGTAAGTCCCTTGTGATTTCTTTTTCTTGTTCTTTTTCTTGATTACCTTTTCATGCTTCTCTTGATTCTTGTGTTTGAAAGTCAAATTTTCTATTCAGCTCTGGTCTTTTCACTGAGAAAGCTTGAAAGTCCTCTATTTTATTGAAAATCCATATTTTGCCTTGGAGCATAATACTCAGTTTTGCTGGGTAGGTGATTCTAGGTTTTAATCCTAGCTCCATTGACCTCTGCAATATCGTATTCCAAGCCTTTCGATCTCTTAATGTAGAAGCTGCCAGATCTTGGATTATCCTGATTGTGTTTCCACAATACTCTAATTGTTTCTTTCTGGCTGCTTGTAATATTTTCTCCTTGATCTGGGAGCTCTGGAATTTGGCAACAATATTCCTAGGAGATTTCTTTTTGGGATCTATTTCAGGGGGCGATCGGTGGATTCTTTCAATTTCTATTTTGGCCTGTGGCTCTAGAATATCAGGGCAGTTCTCCTTGATAATTTCTTGAAAGATGATATCTAGGCTCTTTTTTTGATCATGGCTTTCAGGTAGTCCAATAATTTTTAAATTATCTCTCCTGGATCTATTTTCTAGGTCAGTGGTTTTTCCAATGAGATATTTCACATTATCTTCCACTTTTTCATTCCTTTGGTTCTGTTTTATAATATCTTGATTTCTCATCAAGTCACTAGCTTCCACTTGCTCCAATCTAATATTTAAGGTAGTATTTTCTTCAGTGGTCTTTTGGACCTCCTTTTCAGTTTGGCTAATTGTGCCTTTCAACACATTCTTCTCCTCATTGGCTTTTTGGAGCTCTTTTGCCATTTGAGTTAGTCTATTTGTTAAGGTGTTGTTTTCTTCAGTATATTTTTCAGTATTTTTTTTTGTCTCCTTTAACAAGTTACTGACTTGTTTTTCATGGATTTCTCGCATCCTTATTTCTCTTCCCAGTTTTTCCTCTACTTCTCTAACTTGCTTTTCCAAATCCTTTTTGAGCTCTTCCATGGCCTGAGACCAGTTCATGTTTTTCTTGGAGGCTTTTGTTGTAGGCTCTTTGACTTTGTTGACTTCTTCTGGCTGTATGTTTTGGTCTTCTTTGTCACCAAAGAAGGATTCCAAAGTCTGAGACTGAATCTGGGTGTGTTTTTCGCTGCCTGGCCATGTTCCCAGTCAACTTACTTGACCCTTGAGTTTTTCAGCAGGGTATGACTGCTTGTAGATTAAAGAGTTCTATGTTCCAAGCTTGGGCAAATGCGCTGCCACACCAGCACTCCTCCTTCCTCAAGAACCCCCAACCCAGACTAGACTTAGATCTTCAGCAGGCTGTGCACTCCTGCTCTGATCCGCCACTTAATTCCTCCCACCAAGTGGGCCTGGGGCCGGAAGCAACTGCAGCTGTAGTTCTGTAGCTGTCCCACCTCCTCTGCCCCCAGGACGGTGGCCAAACCGCAAACTCCTTCCCCTCCCCTCAGCTTTTCCCACTAACCTTCTCTGTTATCTTTGGTGTTTGAGGGTTGAGAAGTCTGGTAACTGCCACAGCTCACTGATTCAGGGCGCCAGGGCACGCTCCGCCCGGCTCCTGGTCTCGTTTATCCTTGCCGCCCATGCTGGGCTCTGCTCCGCTCCGCTCCCCTCCCAGCTCCATGCAGGATAGACCTTACCCCAAGACTATCCAGGTTGTCCTGGGCTGGAGCCCTGCTTACCTCTGCTATTCTGTGGGTTCTGCAGTTCTAGAATTGGTTCAGAGTCATTTTTTATAGGTTTTTGGAGGGACTTGGTGGGGAGCTCACGCTAGTCCCTGCTTTCCAGCCACCATCTTGTCCCTCCCACCATTTTCCCCTCCACTATAAAAGCTCTCCTTTGTGTGCCTCTCTTATGTGAGACAATTTTCCCTTTTTTTTCTTTTTCCTTCTCCCTTTTCCCAGGGTATCCCTCTTCCATGCCTATCCATTTTTCTTCATGACCCCAACATAACTAACTCATGCCCACATCCTTTCTACATAGGATCCTTCTAACTGCCCTAACAATGATAAAGTTCTTAGAAAATGCACGTATCATCTTCCCATATGGAAAGGCATACATTTGACCTTATGATTTCTCTTTCATGCTTCCTGACTATGGCTCCATGGTATTTGAATAGTTTCTTTCTGGCTGCTTGGAGTATTTTCTTTTTTCCCTGGGAGCTGTGGAATTTGGTTGTAATATTCTTGGGAGTTTTTATTTTGGGATTTCTTTCAGGAGGTGATCAGTGGATTCTTTTAATTTTTATTGTACCCTCTGGTTCCAAAATACCGGGACAGTTTTATTTTATAATTTCTTGAAATATGCTGTCTAGGCTCTTTCTTTGACCATGGTTTTCAAATAATTCAATAATTTTTAAATTACACCTTATCAAGCTATTTTTCAGGACAGTTCTTTTTCCAATTTTATGTGTCACAATCTTCTTTTATTTTTTCATCCTTTTGACTTTGTTTGATTGTTTCTAGATGTCTGATAGAGTCACTAACTTCCACTTGTTCAATTCTAATTTTTAATGAACTATTTTCTTCATTGAGCTTTTGTACCTCTTTTTCCATTTGGCCAATTCTTCTTTTTAAGGAGTTGTTTTCATCAGTGAATTTTTGCACTTCCTTTTCCATTTGACCAACTCTATTTTTAAGGTGTTATCTTCTTCAGTATTTTTTGTGCTTCATTTACCAAGTCGTTAATTGTGATTGGATAATTTTCTTCTTTTGCTTTTATTTCTTTACCTATTTTTCTTCTAGAACTCTTATTTTTGAATTTCTTTAGTTCTTCTAGAAATTCCTGTTGGGCTTGTGGTCAATTCACATTTTTCTTTGAGGCTTTGTTTATAATTGCTTTGACTTCTTTGTTTTCTTCCGAATTGTTATCTTGATCTTCGCTGTCACCAAAGTAGTTTTTTATGGTGAGGTTCTTTTTTTGTTGTTTGCTCATTTTTCTACCCTATTTCTTGATTTGGAACTGTATGTTAATGTTGGGCTCTGTTCCCTAAATTGGGGGTTTGAGAGGGGCTCTGTCTCAAGCTTCAGGTTTTTTGACCTGTTGTTTTCAGAATTTTTTCTGGGGTTTGGGAGTTTTGAGTGCTTCCAAAATGGTGTTATCTAGGGAGAGGTTTGGTAACTGCTCTCTTAGTTTGCACTCTGGTTCTTAGCCAGGAAGGGTCCTAATCCCTTGGGGTTGCAATTGGCACTGCTCCTAAGGGACTCTATTCCCTTAGAACCAGAAGTGATATTGCCTTTTAGGGCTTCCACTCCCTCCTGAATGAAAGTGCTCCTCTCTGCCCTTGAACTGTGACCCAGAATTGGGTACAGGCAATGGAGTTGCCAAACAGCATCTGGTTCTATGCCCAGTGCTAGCACGGGGGAAATCTTTCTCATCAATTGCTAGGTCCTCTTACCATCTCTGGCTTGAGAGCTCTCCAAACTGCTACTGCTTCTGTCACCACCACTTAGTCCCACCACTGGTATTTTATCCATGTGGGCCCCAGGCCAGCCTACTCTTCCATGTCATAGATCTATCATTCTGACCTCCTATGTCTTACTGTGACAGTTTGTTGGCTCTGTAACTCCAGAATTCTGTTTGAGGCATTATTTTAAAGTTGTTTGAAGGCGAATGTTGGGAGAACTTGGCTGAGAGCTTCTCTACTCTGCCATCTTGGCTCTGCTTCTTTATATGCCTCAGTTTCCTCATCTATAAAATGTAGACAATATCTAGAATTTATTTCAAAAGGTTGCTGTAAGGCTCAAATCTATGTAAAAACCTTTGAAAACCTTAAAGTGTTATTTATATGGCAATTATCAACTGTTCAATGGCTCTGTGATCAGAAGAGAAAAGGTAAATAGCAGATTCCAAATAAAGGAAGTGAATAGTCCTTTTACCACGTGTCACAGGCTTTTACCCAAGCAGTAGACTCCCATGGGCTCTGCCCTTCTGCCCTTAGATTCTGGAGTTCTTCAGAGAAGCAGCCTGGGGTAGTTTGAGTAAGTGTCCAGCTTCAGATCTTTCTGACTCTAAAAAGACTCCATCAAAGAAACTGATGTGACCAGTAGGCATGGCCATCCAGGAACAGGGTATCAGATACAAAAAAGCAGAAGATATACATAGGCAAGAGAGGCTAGAATCTCAAGAAATTTATAGAGCAGACATGCTGACAAGACCCTTTTCCATGGTTTACAGGGGATTCCTGGGGCCTATGCATGAGAAGGGATCTATCTCATGACAAGAGGGAATATGCAGAACACATGGGAATCCAAAGAGATCCACTGGAGGGAATCACATGATGTTGGTATCCGATAAAGAAGCTAAAATTCCAGTAGAGATGCAGATGGAGAGTAAGCATATCATGAAGACTGCAAGACAATGTCAGGTAAGACTGTGAAAAAGGAAGCCTTTGGGCCTTTGCATCTTGTAGCAAAAAACACAAGGAAGATGGCTCCTTGACAAGGAGGCACAAAAAAAAGGGAGAAAAAGAGCAGTATATCAAGCAGCCATATTCACCAAGGCACAAAAAAGTGAGAACCTTACTGATTCTTCACTATTCCTCTGAGTCACTGCCTTGGTCAGGTCAAGGAAAAGGAAAGAATGAACCTCTAGCATCCCCAAGTTCTTTCCCCAAAGAGAAAGAGGTGGGGGTGGGTGGCTCAGAGTTTATAATTGGTTTTTTATTGGGTTTAATAAAGCCTGTCCTATTAGCCTTCACACGTGCACCACAGTTAAGGGATCTTTTAAAGAGAGCAAAATAGTACTGAAGTTCTCAGGATTTCCTAAAGTAGGGGCACTAGCCAGAAATTTTAAATCCCCCTAAAATATGTAAGTCCATCAGGTCAGGGGCCACAGTCAAACTTGGGGAACTGTGGAGAAAGGTGGAAGATAATGACAGTATAGGGGCTCGTGGAACCTATTAGAAACAGAGACTCACATTCCCCAATTGAGAAATGGTCAAAGGATATGAACAGGCAGTTTTCAGATGAAGAAATTAAAGCTATATAAAAATGCTCTAAATCACTATAGATTAGAGAAATGCAAATTAACACAATTCTAAGGTACCACACGACACCTATCAGATTAGGTAAGATGACAAAACAGGAAAATGATAAATGTTGGAGAAGAGGTAGGAAAATTGGAACACTAATGCATTGTTGATGGAGTTGTGAACTGATGCAACCACTCTGGAGAACAATTTGGAACTATGCCCAAAGGGCTATAAAACTGTGCATACCTTTTAACCTAGCAATACTACTTCTAGGTTTGTATCCCAAAGAGGTCATTAAAATGGGAAAAGGACCTGCATGTACAAAAATATTTATAGTAGTTCTTTTCGTGGTGGCCAAGAATTGGAAATTGAGGGGATGTCTATCAATTGGGGAATGGCTGAACAAGAAGTGGTATACGAATGTGATAGAATACTATTGTTCCGTAAGAAACTGTGAGCAAGTAGATTTCAGAAAAACCTGGAAAGACTTACATGAACTGATGCTGAGTGAAGTGAGGAGAACATTGTACATAGTAGCAGCCACATTGTGCAATGACCAACTTTGGTAAACTTAACTCTTCTCAGCAATACAAGGATCTAAGACAATTCCAAAAGACTCGGGATGGACAATGCTATCCACATGCAGAGAAAGAACTATGGAGTCTGAACGCAGATTGAAGTATACTATTTTCTCTCTCTCTTTTTTTCTTTTTGGTTTCTTCTTTCTCATGGTTTTTCCCTTTAGTTCTTATTCTTCTTTATAACATGACTAATGTGGAAATATGTGTAATATAATCATACATGTATAGCCTATATCAGATTGCGTGCCATCTTGGGTGGGGGGGAGCACAGGGAGGGGGAGAAAATTTAGAACTCATAATCTTGTAGAAGTGAATGTTAAAAACTAAAAAGAAATTAATAAAATTTTAAAAAAGAAACAGAGTCTCAAGGACGGCTTCTGATGAAAAAATCAACATTGTTCAATGCAATGAAGTGATGAAGTGAAGCCCATCCTCTGACTTTGTTGGGGTCTCACCAAAGCTATTACTATAAGTCACAAGGACCCTGAATGGTTGGGTAGGTGGAGGGAGAGGATGCTTCTTTACTCACTATAAGCTCACATGTAAACTTTTTCCACGTCTTTCTTTTGTAAGTAAAATCACTCTCTTTTGGAGCCTTGTTAGTTCAAGTCCTTGTAACAGGAATTGGTAGGGTTAACTATTCTTAAGTGTGTGTGCTAAATGCTCAAGTTCCCCAGCTTCCCCCTAGTGTGGGCAAGAGACAAGAAGAGGGAAGTGTACCCAGCCCCTTCAAATCAAAAAGAAGTCTTTGAAAAAAGGGTCACAAAAATAAAACTAACTGGGCTCAGTGTTTGAAGGATAAGACAGCACAAAATTGCGGGGTGGGGAGAGAGAAGAGGGGATGGCCAGTTATAACATCAGAAGACTCATAAGAAGTGAGTAAAGTCCGTATCAATAATACAGCAGAATTTTAACTGTTAGTCCAAAGGCAGAGAGACTAATTGCCCTGTGACTTGATTGGAGAAAGCTGGCAGGGAAGAAGTCAAGATAAGGACTTATTTTATAAAACTCTCCAACTGTTCAGACTTTATTACTCTTCTTACTTAGCATTTTCCAATTGCTTGAGTAAACGTAAACTCAGTACTATGTTCTCCAGTAGCCCCTCCAAGTGGTAACAAGATCAGTAATTTAGATACTGTGTTCTCTAAGGAGCTAGAGAGAGGGACAGTGAGAGTATTCAGTCCTTGTTTAGTTTTGAGTTACTCCTCCACTCCACTTTCCTCGTGGAGTTCTTTAGCTGTTTCTCTCTTGTTTTTAATTGGGGTCTTAAGCTGTTTTTAATTCTCCTTTGGAGCAAGAGCATTACACACTCCCAAACTCTAATTTAGGGTCTGTGCCAGAGTTGTAAAGACCTAGTGGCCGAAGTAATTCCAAGTGTCAGTGTACCTGGTTGCCTACTGGTAGCCAGGAGCAGCAGTAAAAAGGAAGACTTCACTGGTCAGATTACAATGGAAACTGGTTGAAATGTTAAGGGCTCTCAAGACTACTACCAGCCAGAGATTCAACGATATTTTAGTAAAGAAACTAAAATTATTGTGCTCTTTATTGCTTAATTTACAAATTTACAAAAACTATACTGCATTATCTCCTACGTGGTGGTGGTGTTCAGTCATTTTTTCAGTCATGTCTGACTTTCCATGACCTCATTTGGGGTTTAGTTTGCTATTTCCTTCTCCAGTACATTTTACAGATGAAGAACTGAGGCAAACAAGGTTAAGTGACTTGCGCAGGGTCACACAACTAAGTGTCTGAGGTTGGATTTGAACTCAGGAAAATGAGTACTCTTGACTCCAGGACCTGCATTCTAACCATTAAGCCACCTAGCTTCCCCATCATTTAAATACCATAAAGTAAATAAGACAACTTCCTCCCACCTACACATCTCTCTATATCTCTCTTTAGTCTCACAAAATAGTTAAGTGGCACAATAGCTAGAATACACAACCTGGAGGCAGAGATAAAATCTTCCCTCTGACAATTACTAGCCATGTGACTCTGGGCAAGTCAACATCTTTGAATTTCAGTTTCTTCATCTGTGAAATGCAGATAATCACAGCACCTAGGTCAGAGAGTTGTTGTAAAGATCAAAAAAGATAATATATAGAGTGCTACGCAAACTTTAAAGCAATACTATATATGAGTACTTGATTTGTAATTTATCCTTTATGTAGCCTGCTTTGTATATATTTGTTCAAACTGTTGATTCCTCCCGTAGACTATAAGTTCTTTGAAGGCAGAGATTATCTTTTGCCTCTTTTTGCACCTCCAGAGCTTAGCACAATACCTGGTATACAGTTGTTGTGTTTGTCCTTCCTTCTCGAAGAGGACCAAGACATCAGGGAGATGATGACGTGACTTGCAGATGACTTCGATTTGAGGGAGGGAGGGCTGTGCAAGGTCACCAGCCTCACTTTCTCCTCCAGAGCCATCTGGGTCCAGTGGCCAGATATCTATTAGGAGGATTGCAGATGGGCACTTAACAAATGTTGATTGTTATCTGGTATAAATGTTTTTGCAAACCTTAATGTGTTATATTTTTAAAAGCTAGCTATTATTATTAACCTATGTAGATTGCTTTGTAAACCTTAAATCCTATCTAAACTGCTTTGCAAACCTTAAAAGACTATATAAACACCGGCTATTAGTGTTTTTAGTACAGTGCCTGGCATACAGTAGGCCCTTAACAGATGTTTACCAATTATCATAGGTATCAATCACTTTGCAAACCTTAAAGCACATATAAATGCTATTATTATGTGAATTTCTTTGTAAACCTCAGTTATAGAACCAGCTAGCTTATTATCTTTTATATATATACATACATACACACACACACATATATATACACACACACATCACTTTGCAAACCTGCTCAGCCCAAAGGGTTATTACCTTATGTAGATTACTTTGCAAACCTTAAAGCCTATATAAATATAGGCAATTGATAACTGGACAAGGATATATCTGTATATATATGTATATATGTACTAGCTAGCCTTCTTCTGCATATTCCTCCTCTCGTCTCAGATAAGTATCACTGGGTTTTCCGTCAATCATGCATCTTCGGGGACCGAGGCCGAGACTTTGCTTACTTTTCCTCCATAGCACGGTAGTTCTGGGACAAGCCGACCTGCCTGGGAAGTCTGCCCAGGAGTCCGCTCACTCCGTGCCTCGGACTGAGGAACGAGCGCCCAGGAGGACTCGGAAACACGCCTTCCCGGGCTGCGGTTTAGCAGTGATCAGAACACCGCGAAGGAAGCGGGGGTGAGGCGAGAAGAGTGGGTTGGGGAAGATGGGAAGGGGCGGGGCCAAGCAACGACCAAGGTCTTTCTCACGTGGTTAACCGCTTAAGGGCGGACAGCCAAGTGAGAGGAGAAGGGCTGTGTTTAGGCTGGGATGTGGGCGGGCCGAATCACGGTTGCTGCTAGGGTCGCCACGCCCACTGTTGGAGGCGGTGCGGGCGGAGAGACCTTTCTCTAGGGACTTAGATTAGCCTTGGCAGTCACCGCGGAAGGGGGATCATATATCCAACTCCGTCCCTCGCCCCCTCCCGCCGCCTCGGGAACACCAATCCGCAAGCGGCCGGAAGTGACGCGTGAGAGGCTTCGTCGGCTGGGGTTGGTGGTTTGAGCCTGGGAGCTCAGTCGGGGAAACCCATTCCCGCCGCCGCGGTGGTCGGCCCCCGCGTCTGGGATCCAGCCGGACCCGAGACTGTGGCTGGGTCCCGCAGGAAGAAAGAGGAGGGATGAGGCCCGGGCTCCCCCGGGCCTCCGGGGTAGGACCCAGCCTCCTTCTCCTCTTTGTCTTTATGTACCGGAGCTGGGCTGAGCCCCCGACCCTGGAGCCCGCAGCGTCCAAAGGTAGAGATCTTGGGGTTGGCCTTTGGGTGTGGTTGGGAGGGTGGGGCAGTGTCCAGCTGACTCCCTGGGGAAACCACCCCCGCTGTTGGTTCCCTGTCAGTCCTTGGCATCTGGGTATCCCTTCTTGGAGGCCGGAATTTCCCAGCTCCTTGGCTACGAGTCACACCATCTGTCTTTGTAGCTTCTGTTTCCCTGTGGGAGAAAATAATAAGGGGCGGGAGGGGGAGGAGAGAAGGAGAATGGGGCCGGAGTAGACCCACCCTGACAGCGAAAACAGCCCCCGACCCCGCTGAGGAAGACATTTTTCTCCCAGACTTAGGAGTTGTCCCATTTTTATGTGTCCCAGCCTAAGTCCTGTCCCTGCACACACACACACACACGCACACGCCCCCCAAAAAACCAATAGACTTTGTCCTGTATCCTCTGGGGGAGAGGTGGGCTGTTGTCCTGCGTTATTATCTTGGGAATGTTACAAGTTAACACTGAAATTTCTTTTAAAGTGGAGGAAAGTTTAACCAGTCTTCCCAGAAATGACCCAAAGGAAGCCATGTTTTTCCTTTCTTTTGTCAGTAAGGATTACACTTAATCGTGATGAATTAAAGATATGTAGGAACCAGAGACGACTTTTACCAATGGAAGTTATCGGTGTCCTCTACCCTTTCTTATTAACACACATGTTGTGGTGTGTATGTGTGTATTAGAATCTTTGGCATCATTAGGTTTCTTCACCCTTTTGACTGTATGTACTTCACTGGAAGATTTGAGTACTGTGACAAAAAGGTTTTTTATTACTTTCCCCCAAGTATATGTTTATATGGATTCCTATTTGTTACATTGCATTATTTTGCACTGTTACAGTGTTCGTGTTGTTACAGCTTACCGATATTTTCTGGGAGAATAGATACTTCAGTTAGACTTTTTAGTAAATACTGTACAGTCTTGATTACAAGAAGTTAAGAAGGAGATTCACTCTCCAAAATAGAGAAAGCTCTAACATCTTCCTCCTTTGACAGGTCAGAAGTTTTTCTCTTGTCTCTCCTCTCTCTCTTCCTTTCTATACTTTTGATTTCCATCGTCAGCTTTACTTTTCCCAAATGTGAGACTTGGGAACTACAAATTCAGTTGATACCATCATTTAAAAGGCGATTAGCTTACCTTTAAAGCTACAAGTCTTCAGATGGGGGGGAGGAGTAGGAAATATTGTGGTTTTAGGTAAAAAGTATTCTTAAGAGTGAAGAATCCTTGTGGTTTTTCTTGAGGTATTTTGGAGGCTTTTAGATGGACTTTTGTCGATTTGTTCTCTCTTTCTAACCAGGAGTAGGGAAATGGAGAAAGCTTTTGAGAGTAACTGCTTGTTAGTGAACTTCAAGATCCTGCTGCTAGTGAAGAGGGGGAAATGCATGGCATTCAGAATACTGAACTTGAACTAGGAACACTGAAGTACAAATTCTGCCTCTTCCAGTTACTACCTGTGAGACTTTAAGCGATTTATTTAATCTGTCCCCAGTATCTTCATCAGTAAAAGGAGGGGATTGGACTAGATAGTTTCTAAGGTCCTTTCCAGCTGGAAATCTGTGATCTTGGACAGCAGTCTGGGAAGAAGGAAACTTGTTGAATTGTAGGGAGATATGAAGGATTGTGTTAGAATGGAGTCTGTTGGATTAGCTTGGTGGAAAGAACTAATTATATATTTAGTTAAGAGGGCAGCACATTCCTGTGCAAATAGTTATTCAGTAAATGTTTATTGGGTAATCAGAGTGATTTGGGTTTAAGGCATGGTCGTTAAGAAAGAAATCTAGCCTACAAGCCCCAAGATATCTTTCAAGGTTTCAGTGATCAAAATTTACATTCCTTTGAGCAGAGCATCCATATTATATATACCTATGTGAACCAAGGGAGAGGAGAGGAGGGGTTTAGGTAATCAAATAAGGAAAACTATTTCTTACACTGTTTGATGTGCAAAATTAACACATCAACCAAGAAGGATTGGTAGTAAGTCTACTATGTGCTATGCTACTGTGTATCCCTAGAATTCTGATAAGTGCTAGGGATACAAAGAAAAAGTGAAAAAACAGTACTTGACCTCAAGGAGTTTGCATTCTAATATGGCAGACAAACAATACATAAATATATTTACATAACATGTATGACCTCTGTGGTGATAATAAGAAAATAAATATATATTTGGGGCAGCTAGGTGGTAAGTTGGATGGAGCACCAGGCTTAGAGTCAAGAGGACCTGAGTTCAAATGTTGCCACTCTAGCTGTGTGACTCTGGGTTAGTCACTTAACACTGTTTGCCTCAGGAAATGGCAGACCGCTCCGTACCTTTGCCAAGAAAACTTCAGATGGAGTCACAAAGAGTTGGATGTGACTGAAAGAACTGAACAACAAGAAACTAGAAAAAGATAATAAGGCCCCAACTGAGGGTGGTGGCTCTGAGTGGCTAGAAGGAAGGTGTATGTGCAGAATGTTGTAGTGTTAGAAAATCCAATCCAATAAATATTTATTAAGTTCCTTCTGTCTGCCAGCCACTGAGCTAAGCACTGGGGATACAGTTGATCAAATGAAAGTGAATCCCTGCTCTCAAGGAGTTTACATTCTAATGGGAGGAGGCAACACAGAAGTGGAGTAACATGTGGAAATGGGGATGCTGAGAAGAGGGAGCTTGCAGCAAATAGTCTGTTCTTAGTACATTCCACACAAAAGTACTCAGAGAGTAGTGGGAGAGTGCTAGCTAGGGAAGACTTGAAGAGAGAAATAAGTGATTTGGAAGAGCAGCTGGGGTGAGAGATAGCAAATCAGAGAGGAATAGGCTTGACCGCCTTGATGTGTTGAGGACCCAGTTAAAATTAAATAACAGATTTATAGTGGATCCAGTCAGCATAGTTCCTTTACAAAAGTTAGGGCATCCACCTTTGGGGAACATTTCACTTAATGTCAGATTTTTTAGACATAATTGATTAGTTTTGTTAATTAAAAAAAAATCTTTTCCTTCTGTTTTTAAAAATTTTCAATGATTGCTCTTAGGAAAGGATAAAGATACAGGGGAAAATCTAGGCAATATAAAAAGTAAAGATCAATAAAATCTTTTTTAAAAGATTTCAAATTTTTTAGTAAGGAAGTGGCATCCTTGTGAAACATGGCAAGATCAAGGGTATGAGCAGCCGTATCTGTAGCTAAGATGAAGTGGAGGCGCGGTTGTGTTTTATGTAGTAGTGGCGCCTAGTGGCTATATTCCTAGTTTGTAACTTTACTGCAGGTAGCACCTGAAGTCAAGTATTATTTCCTCTATTCTATGACTCAGTCATTGGACCCATATTTATTATACTAGCCTTCTTTTTCCCTTTTGCTCTGTCACCCTACCTCCTTTTGTCTATAGCACATTCTTCTGCCTTGGAAGATATCTTAAATTTGCTTTCAAAAAGTTTTCTTTGAATTTTGTTTTTGTTCATGATGTTACCACTCAATTTTAACACAGTTATTTGATGGTATATTATGCTGGGTTTTCTTTCGATTTCACCTTTTTCTCCTGCAAAGATCTTTTGTATTAACTTGAGAGGTCTTATATTCTTGTTTTTTATAAGTAAAATCAGACCACAATTATAGAGGGCTAGCCATGGAATTGACAACACATTGAAATAGTGCGGTGGTTAAATAACTAGAGAAGTATAGCATGCATGCCCAATTTGAGGCACAGTGTAAATCACAGTGAAATTTGGCTACAAATAGGATGGATTCCTGCTAGGATACATTTAATTTTTCTACAAAGGGGATTGCTGGGCCTACTCTTTATACCTTAGAGACAGAGGTTTCAATCACATTCTGCATTTTAAATAATTTATTTTCATATAATTCTAGGTTAATTTTGTAACAACATCAGAAAACTGAATGAATTTATTAACCAAAAAGCTCTTTGAATCCCATTGTGAAGTAACTAGAGAGTGAACCAGCTCAAATTCTACAAGTTGATATTGGGGTGACTTTTACTACATTATATTAAGACAACAGCCATCCCCTAAATAGCAATTTAGATTTTTCACACCTTCCCCCTCCACCAAGAAAAAACCCCAAACCTTTGACACCTCTTCCCTAAAAAAATTCTAGAAATTTTTTAATGACCAGGTATCATTTTTTAAACAAAGTAAGCCTATGTACATTTAATAGCAATAGCTAACATTTGTGTAGCTCTTTAAGGTTTGCAAAGATAACTAGTATATATAATTATAAATAATAAATACAAAGGGCAGATAGGCCCTGCTGTGGATAGTGCTCCGGGTTTGGAATCAGGATGTCTTATTTTCCAGAGTTCAGCTCCAGCCTCAGACTAGCTGTGTGACCCTGGGCGAGTCACTTAACCCTGTTGGCCTCAGTTCCTCATCTCTAAAATGTGCTGGAGAAGGAAATGGCAAACCACTCCAGTATCTTTACAAAAAAAGCAAACCCAGATGGGGTCATGAACAATCAATACAACTGATATGATTCAACAACAACAACAAAATACACATAGAGAATAAATACAAAATAGTTAAATACAAGGAAGCTGTTATTACATACATTCTGTATGTGTAGATCTGTGAAGAATCTTCATAGAAAGATAGTTAAACACATGGAAACCTATGAATTTAGAGAGAATAGATAAAAGGGCCCAGGACAGATCCTTGGGGGACCCTCTCAAGGGTGTGATATCGATGCTGAGCCAGCAAGGGAGATATATTAGCAGATAGGGAGAGAACCACGAGAAAGTAGTGTCATAAAAACAGGGAAGAGAGTATCCAGGAGAAAGCTCTTCTTTGAGCCGTTATTACAGGGTAAATGATCAAAAATTATACTGGTACTTCAGCATTTTCCTGTTGTGTATATCCGCCAGTCCATAGGGTTACACACTTAGAATGAGAAGGGCCATTAAAGACCATCAAGTTCCACCTCCCCACAACATTTTATGGAGGAGGAAACCAAAGCCGAGTTAAGTGATTTGCTCAGGGTCACACAAGTAGCAAGGTTTGAGATTGGATTGAAACTTGGTCTTCCTGACTCCCAGTTCTGTTGCCTTACTGTGCCATGCTGCCTCTCTGATTTGGCATTTCTGAGTGCATTTTTTGCCTCTGAGTAATCAAGATCTGCTTATTTGCCACTAAAGAAAGATTTTTTTATTCTCTTCCTCACCCCTCGTTTCCTTGTTCCTTCTGAGTCCAGAATGCTTATTTCCAGGAAGCTTGAGATTTTACTCTGCATAGGATATACAGACAGTTCTCATTTTACATAAATTCACATTTAAATTCTGCATTACAAAAAGAAAAATCTGTTAATTTTACAGTACTGTGCGCTCACGCTCTCTCCTCTCTCTCTCTCTCTCTCTCTCTCTCTCTCTCCCTCTCTCTCTCTCTCTCTCTCTCTCTCCCCCTCCCCCTCTCTCCCTCTCCCTCTCCCTCTCTCCTTCTCCCTCTCTCCCTCTCCCTCTCACTCCCCCTCCCCGCCTCTCCCTCTCCCTCTCTCCTCCTGCCCCTCACCTAGAGGCTGTACAGTCTCCCACCCCCCACCCCCATTCCCCTACCAAAAAAACCCAAAACAAAAGAAAAAACTCCTTTTTAAAACCCTTGAATAATGGTCTGGAGAGAACAAATGGATGGGGCCTGGCTTAAGACCTCCAGCACCAAGAGAGGGTACTTCAACACACCTGCCCTTGTGTCCAGCATGGGAGTAAACTATGTCTGCCCCTGGAGCCTGCCCTCTCCCTCTCCTGTGACTTCTTCAGGCCCCCTCTCTCCATGGGCTCATGACCCCCTTCCCGCCTCCCTCTCCTTCCCTCCCTTCCCATGTCAGTGAGCAGATTTGCATTACATAAAAATCACTTTGTGTAGAGCTCTTGGGAAGGTTGCACTTAGATAAAGCAAGAACTGCTTGTAATACATTCACCAAATAGCTTTTCTGCCAGTTAGCATGATTGGGCACTTCCAAAAAATTTTAAGTTATTTTTTGAGGAAATAGTTTGTAATGTTTTTTGATTAAAAAAAATTTCCTGTAGTTTCCAGGCACATCATAGGTAGTGAATGGGAGATTGTTTTCAATTAAGTTTCTTTATAACCTGGAATTTTAAATATTTGTCTACTAACATGAGAAACTTTCCCAAATTTGATCTCAAAGTACTTCTTGTTTATGTCTGTTATATGCATTCAATAAAGACATGTTTAATAATCACATCATTTCTTTTGTGATAAAACCACAGATACATCCTCAAAAGTTTCTCTCTAAACGTACCAGTAATTTCTGTCTAAGATAATACAAGATTTAGAACCTCCAATTTGCCTTTTAACTGGCTTCTGGGATAGAACATTTATATCCTTCCTCCAGGCATACCATATGTAGCTTTCATTGTATGTAATCCTATCCTTCCCCGTTCTTTGTTCTTTTCTCTCAGACCCTGTCCTTTTGGCATTTGTTGCCCATACCTCAGCTTAGTCTTCAGTTCTCAGCTCCCATACTTAAGCATCTACAATAAAAAATAAAGAAAAGCAAGATGAGAAGAATAAGAGTAGATTGCATTTATATAGCACTTCGAGAATGGGAAGTGCTTTACCAGTATTATCTCATTTGTTCCTCAAAAACTCTGGGAGATACATGCTCTTAGTATCCCTATTTTGTAGATGAGGAAGCTGAGGCAAAAAGAGGATAAGTGACTTGCCTATGATCACACAACTCTTAAGTGTCTGAGACAGGATTTAAACTGGTTTTAGGGCCATCTGCCATGCCAGCGCTCTCTACTGAACCAAGATTGTACATGATTTCACCCATAATAAAAAGGAATACGTACAAAACGATTCTTCCCAAAAGACTATCCAACCTGTTCTATTCGTTTATGAGCAAAACTGATTCTTTATCTACAGTGTCCTTTAAGTGGGCCAACTCTAGTTTGTCAATCCACCTACATATCATAGCCTGGAAAATAAGCAGTCTAACCTCGGTTTCCCCTATATTGATATTTAGGCCAAACACTTTGGGGTGGGTCTTATTTAAGGAGGCTTTCTGGTGTTCCCAGAACTTGATGCAATCAGCAAAATGGTATCCACAAATAGGAATATCTGGAGCATCTCAACTTCTCTAGAACTGCCCATTTCCATTTGGATTCTGTATTAGAAATACTCTATGACAGTGGCAAACACCTTTGGCAAACTCATGTCTCCTTGTTTTATTAATTGCTTGATACTAATCAAAGGAGTTGTTGAGCAGAATTATATCTTGTGGGAACTTTGAAGGAATCATATATGATTTTTGTCATAATACTGCTTAAGAGACACCTTGAAGGAAAGTCCTTAGGATGACAGTTTTACTCTGTGGCATCAAATGCTCCTCCCAACACCTCCCCCAAACCCCCAGAGTTTTTTTTAAAACTTTATTATTATTATGAATTTGACAAATATTAACAAAGATGAACTTTGTCCCACAAATTTTGGGGAGTATAATTCAGTTAGTAATAATTTGTATGCTAGGTACTTTGGTAAGTGCTGGGGAGACAAAGAAAGCCAAAAGATAGTCGCTACCTTCAAGGAGCTTGCAGTCTAATAGGAAAGAGAACTTAAAATCAACTGTTCCAACAAGTTATATTTAAGAATGGAAATAATCAGTAGAGGAAAGGCACTAGCATTAAGGGAGATCAGGAAAGACTTCTCATAGAAAATGGGATTTTATCTGGGACTTGAAAGAAGCCAGGAAACAGAGATGAAGAGAGAGAACGTTCCAGGCATAAGGAATAGCAAGTAGAAATCCTCAGAGACCGAAGTCTTGGTTAAGGTAGGCAAGGCACCAGATGTCACTGGATTGCAGAGTGTATAGTTACTGCTACTTTTGTTTACCCTTTTTTGAACTTTTGTTTTCTTTTGTTTATTTTTGATTCATTACTTTTTTTTAAAGGATTATTACACAACTCTTTACTAACCCTGATCCTTCCTACTCTCCCCACCCCCTCTAGTAACATAACACCAACCCACAAAGTGGACATGCCTGAAAAATGTATGTCTCATTCTGAATCTTTTGTCTACTTCCCATCTGTCATGAGGTAATATGAGCACGCTTTATCAGCCTTCTGGAATAACACTCAGTCACTTCATTGATCATAGTTTGTGAGGCTATGTTTTCTTTAACAATGTTGTAGTCATTGGGTCAGTTGTACTTATTTCACTGCATCAGTTCAAACAGTTCTTCTCAGGTTTCTCCGAATCCATCCCTTTCATCATTAAAAGAAATTCTGTACTTAAAACACTAAAAAAGAGCATTTTCATACACATAGCAAAAGAAAGGCAGTTTCAATATACACTCATTCATATCCTTTTCATGGCACTTTTTAAAAGTACACAATTACGTTCTACAGATTTCTTTCCCCACTTACCTGTTGGTACTTCTTCCTGAACTTTCTGTTCTCTTCTGAGTATTTTAGAATGTTTCATTGGACCTTGCTTTTTTTTTTTTTTTTTTGCATCTGTCCTACTAGCCCCATCATCTTCCCCTGTTAAAAACTTAATTCTGTGGATTTTGTTTATACAGAAACTTTCAGTTTTGTGTAAGCAGAATTGTTGATTTATTTCTTGAGTTCCTCTCTAAACCTTGTTTAGTCAATAAACTTTTTGTCCATAATTGTGTAAATTTTCACCTTACCTGTTCCTCTAAATTTTTTATGGTGTGACTTTATTCCCAGGGCCTGTATCTTTTTGGAGCTTATTGTGATATTGGTGTGAAATGTTAGTTTAAACCTAATTTCTGCAAGTCTACTGTATAGTATTCCCCTTAGATTTTGTTTAATCATTTCCCCAGTTATTTCAGTCCCTGGATTTATCAAACATGCTACTATATTTTATTGCTTTTGCATCTTGTATACCTAATGTGTTTCATCAATCAACTTTCTACTTTTAAACAGTACCAAATAGTTTCTATGATTATTGCTTTGTATTATATAGTTTGAGATCAGGTATTGTTGGGCCTTCTTCCTTCCTCCTAGCTTGATTGTTCAGTGGTTAAAGCACTGGACTTAGAGTCAGGAAGACCTGAGTTCAAATGTGACCTTACTTACCAGCTGTGCGACTCTGGGCAAGTTACTAGAACTCTATTTGCCTCGGTTTCCTCATCTGTAAAATGGGAATAAAAATAGCACCTATCTCCCAGAATTTTTGTAAGGACCAAATGAGATATTTGTAAATCACTTAACACAGAACCCGGCACTTAGTAGGCACTATGTGTTATTTTTCATTAATTCCCTTTGATAAAAAAAAAAAATTCTAGTTCTATAAAGTAACCTTTTGGACACTTGGTATGAAACTAAATCTGCAAACTAATCCTATGTTAATTATAATTTCACTTTTTTATTGTAACTGGACTAACTTTTAAGTATTTAAATACTATGTCATGCATGCATAAAGAGAAATGATATTTCATTATACATTTAAGCATAATGTAGTTTTCTTGTTTATCACTTTGTCTGACAGTGATTACTGTCCATCTATTTTTTGGACTTGAAGTATAGTGAATTCTGTTATAGACACTTTTACCTTATAAACAATATGTTATTGGAATTCTGCTTTGTAATACATTCTGCTAAACTCCTCAGTTTTACGGTTTCATGCTCATTGTTACGATTGTTAATTATTATTATTTATTTGTTATTATCGCACTTTTTCCTCCTGCTGCCTTCTTTACAAAGAAGGGGGTGGAGAAAGAAGGTATCTGGTCACTACCAGAAGTTCTGTAATCAAAGTGGTTTGTTTCTACTCCTTTCCTCCACCTTTCCTCATCAAGTCCAGACCATAATCTCTGTTTCACACTTCTGTTTTTTTCTTAATGACACCTTATCAGCCCTTTCAAAATTGAAGTTTGTTTTGCTCCTGTCTCTTCCATGCTTTCCCCTTTCCTGTCACCATCTATATTCCTGTGGAGTTTGATTCATTTCTACACCAAACTGTACTTTTGTTCACAATCCTTTTTTTAATTTTTAAGTTTTGTTGATATTTTTCCCTTACATTTGTGCATATTTACAGATACCCGCATTTCATGAGATAGCTATCACTTGTAACAAAGTTAAATATGTAAGTAAAACTAAAAGCACAGTGACCTCATCTGAAAATTCATGCATTTCACATGTGTAATACCCTCTCTTTTGAAATGAACAGTAATCTATTGTCTCCATCCCAAACCCTATCCATTAAGAAAAATAAAGAACATTTGTTCCAAATACACATACTCACGCAAAACAGATTCCTCTAGTGGCTGTACATAAAAACATATTTTTCATCACACCCTGAATCTTATCATCTTTCTGCAATGAAAGCATGTTTCATCATTGGTTCCTGAAGTCATGAATGGTCATTGTATTGATCATAGTTCTTAAAGTTTCAAAATGTTCTTACTGTATTATTGTTGTTATATAAATTATTCTCCTGTTTCTGCTTATTTTTTTCTTCATTAGTTTATAAAATCACCTATTTCCTTGCTTCGTACAGTACAATACTACATCATATTCATGTACCACAACTTATTCAACCATTCTTTAATTGTGGAGCATCCCTCTTATTTTCCCTTTTTTTTTTGCCATCACAGAAAGAGCTATTAAAAATATTTTTGTACACAAAGAACTTTTTCTTCTCATTACTTTTGAGTATAGGCCCAGCAGTGATATAACTGGGTCAAAGGTTATTGTTTAATAACTTTTGGTGTGTAATTCCAAAATGCTTTTCAGGATGGTTGTCTCCATTCACCGGTCTACCAACAGTGCATCAGTGTACCTCTGCCCCCCCCCCAGCCCCTCCCCCCGTTATCATTTCCTTTATTGTCATCCAGTCTGAAGAGAATAAAGTAGAATCTCAGAATTGCTTTAATTTACATTTCTCTGCTTTGGAGCATTTTTTTTTTCGTATGTCTCTAAATAGCCAGAGTATCCTCTCTCTAGAACTACCTTCTCATATTCTTAGTTGTTGTTCAGTCATGTCCAGCTCTTCATGACCCTGTGGATCATAGAAGGCCAATGTTGTCCATGGGGTTCCTGACAAAGATGTTGGAATGGTTTGTCATTTCCTTCTCCAGTGGATTAAGATAAATAGGTTAAATGACTTGCCCAGAGTCACATTGCTAGTAAGTGTCTGTGGCCAGATTTGAATTAAGGTCTTCCTGATTCCAGGTCCAGCTCTCTATCCACTGAGCCACTTAGCTGCCCCGCCACTTTAGATCATTTATTAATTAGGAAATGGCTCTTTTCCTTATGTAAATTCGAATCCATTCTTTATGTATCTTGGAATTAAGATCATTATCAGAGAAATTTAACTGCAAAGATTTTTTTTCCCCAGTTAACATTAATCATCCTTGATCCAGTTCAAATAATATTGAGGCCTATGAGATGCCTGCTTCCTCTCACTATTTCATCCATGTTTGGTCATCTTCTTCCATATTTAGGTAGTTTTCTTCCACACCTCATTAGAATATAAGCGCTTAATTATTATTTAGCCCTTTCTGTTTGTTCACATGCATTTATATAGCTTTCTAGGTTTCTTTTCCCACTTGTGTTTGCATATCAAAGTTTTTCTTACCTCTGGTCTTTTTGTCAGGAATGCTTGGAAGTCCTCTGTAAGTTTATTTTTTCTTCTGTAGGATTAATGCTCAGTTTTGCAGGTTAAGGTTGTAAGCCTTTATATTTTGCGTTTTAGAAGATTGTATCCAAGATCTCCTTTTTAATAGTTGCTGCTAAATTTTGTATGAACTTGAGTGTGGTTCTTTGGTACTTGAATTCTTTCTTTCCCATTGTTTGCAGTATTATTTATTTTATTTAGGGGCTCTGAATTTGGGCTGCAATGTTCCTGCATACTTGCAGTTTTTGCTTTATTTTCTTCCCTATTTTAACTTATCTCTGAAGTTCTAATAGATCTGGGCAGTTTTATTTTATGCTTTCTTGAAATATAATATGTACATTGTTTTGTTTAGTCATGTTTTTTAGGGAGCTTAGTGGTTCTTAAATTTTCTCTTCTTGACTTTTCAAATCAATTGTTTTTGATAATAGATACCTCACATTTTCTTGTTCAGATGTTTATTGTTGTCTCATAGAATCATTTAGTTATATCCATTCTATTTTTCAGAGAATCTACTAATTTGGTAAGCTTTTCCATCATTTGTTCTAAGGTATTTATGCTCCTATCACATTTTTTCTTCCTAAACTCTCATTTCATTACTAATTTCACTATTTTATCTCATGCTTCATTTCTCCTGCCACTCTTGTAGTCCTTGAGGACAAGACATTTTTGCCTCTGAAGTTTTGCTTGTAATTGTTGTTGGGTTACACTCTTCTTCTGGGTTTACTTCTTAGTCTTCTTTTAAAAACCAGTGTGGACCGTTTTTTCCATTGTGTTTGATATCTTCTGTTCATAATTTCAGCCTCACTTCTTGGATTGGGATCTTATGTTCAGAGTATTCACTTACACCTTGCCCTGGTTGGATTGGCCTTATTAAAAGTCTTGTTTCTCCGTGGTCTGAATGCTGCCACAGATCTGGATGGGATGACTAGTATGAGTCTCCACATTGTGCTTCAATCCCTGGCTGCCATATCTTTTTCTTGTTGGTCCACTGTGTGTTCAGACCTCAGCTGGCCTTTTTTTTTTTCCTTCTCTTTGTACATTCCTCAGTCAGGAGTCCCAGTAAGATGTTGGAGATCACTGGTATCAAACATCCTGTACAGTTTTGTCCTTTCCACTTAACTAGTGCTGAGGGCCCAAATTGGCCTGTGTCCTGCTGTGGTTCACAATGCTTGCTCATAGGACTACATGGCCATGTACCCTCCACCTTTTGTTGTTGTTATATCAGGGTCTCCCTGTTCTCCCTAGACTTTAAGTGAAGAAGGCACTTACAGACCCAGTCTAACACAGATTGTCACAAAAGCTTTCATCTCCATTTTTCCAACCTGGGATGATTTCTCCTCCTGAGGGAACCTGATAGTTTCCTGTTTCCAGGGACTCACTATGTTGGTTCCATGGCACCATGCTTAGGATGGACACCCAATTGGCTTTAGCCCTCCTGCGGTTCAAAACTCCAAAGCTCAAGAAATCCACCAGATTCAACCTTCCTAGTATCAATGAATCAATCAATAAATGAGCTTTATTAAGAAACTACTATGTGCCAGGCATTGTGCTAAGCCCTGGGGATACAAAAAGAGGCAAAAGACAGTTCCTGTCCTCAAGGAGTTTACAATCTAATGAACTATTAATAACATTATTATAATAATAAATCCCTTGGTAGCAGAGATTGTGTGTTCCACCATACCTATTCCAGTCACTCCTGTGCGGTGACTTATGAGGGCTGATTCTGTGCCCCATTTCTGTTCTGAAAGGCTCAAGTGAGAATCTGCCTTCAGGTAACCTGATTATTAGAAGTAATACTGGCTTGAAATGACTCTATTCAGATGGTAGTTTTTGGACCCCAAGCTGACTTGTCTCCTGCCCTTCCCTAACTCCATCCAATTCCCCTCTAACCACTAATTTTCTGCCCAATTACTGGAGTTATTATGCTCTCCTTGGCATGATCCTCTTCCCTACATTAGCAATTTCTGAGTCTTCTGAAGTAGTTTTGGTTTTATTGATTTGACTTTTATGCCATCTTCTGTCTTCTAGCAGTCTTTATATGTAGTTCTGGACTATATGGAGGAGATTATTTCCTCATCTTTCCGGATTTCCTTATTAGTTTTTTGGGGTAGCTAGGTGGTTCAGTGGATAGAATGCCAGATCTGGAGTCAGGAAGACTCACCTTCCTGAGTTCAAATCTGGCCTCAGACACTTAATAGCTGTGTGACCTTGGGCAAGCTACTTAACCTTGTTTCCCTCGTTCCTGATCTGTACAATGATCTGGAGGAGGAAATGTCAAACCACTCCAATGTCTTCTCCAAGAAGACCCCAAATGGGGCCATGAAGAGTCAGACACAGATGAGTAACAGCATTAGTCTTTTGGGGATGATTTTTAGATATTTGCTGAGGTTTGTAGGGGCGGGGGGTCACTAAGCCGCTCTACATACAACACAGGTCCCCAGTTTAACTGAATAAAAACCAAATGCTTTTGTTGTAGTCTACAAACAAGTACAGTGGAACCTCATTCCTGTATAGCTTTCACTCAGTCATGACTATAAATAGGTCATCTGTAGAATGTTATTTTCAAAACCTGGCTATTTGCTAACTTTTATTAAAGATGCCCTCAACATGAGTTGATTGTTCTCATAAAGATTTTTTGGAAATGAGAAAATAGGAGTTTGGTTTGGCAGTTGATATTTTCTCAGCTACCTTGTTTGGTAATAAAGAGGTGAGTGTTGTTTTTTTTTTTTCCCTCAAGCCTTTCTTATTCTTTCATCTTTTAAGTATCTTAATAATTGATCCCTCAATGCCCTCACAATTGCCTTGGCCAATATAGATAGCCATCTAGGTATTCTTCATTACTTCAGCTACTTTGCCAACTTTTTTTTGGGGGGGGGGCAAGGGAACATTTCATTGTAATAAAATATAATATATAAGATGCTTAATAGAAACTAGAAATTGATGGCTAAGCTAGGGTATGGGTGAATAATGCTAAAGGGATAGAGTGTTGCAAGGACTGGAAGGAGTCCTGTGCTCAATTAGTTTATATTTTCCTGGATGGAATGGGAAGTGCAACATTTAAACACAGAAGTGATGTAATTCAAGGTTGGAAAAAGTATTAATAAGTCGTGGAATCAGGAAAGATTGCCTGTAATTGTAGTGATATTTTGCTCACCTTTATATGCACTTTACATTGAAAACTGTGATTCTGAGATTTTCACATCTCTTAGAGAAGAACTATTGGTCCTACTTCATGGATAAGGGAACTGTATTTTAGAAAGATTGAGTGACTTGCCTAGGGTTGCACAGCTAGTGAGTGTCAAAGGTTGCATTTGAACCTAGGTCTTCCTGAAACCAAGTCCTGTATTTTATTCACTAATTCACCAAAAAGTAGAACCTTATTTGAGACTTGAAGGAAGCTAAAGTTTCTAAGGGGTAGATGTGAGGGAGTGTATTGTAGGTATATTAGACTGTACAAAATTATGAAGATAGGAAATGTAATGTTGAGTTCAGGGATAAGCAGGCAGGTCAGTTTTATCTAGCCAATAAAGTATAAAGAGAAACTGTAGAATATGTCAGGAAATGTATACTAGATTGTGATTGACTTGCATCATAATTGTTAGCTATGTATCATTTACTTTTCTGATCATTGAAATGTATCCCCTCCCTAAACTTTTTTTTGCAGATAAACCACAGCAGCCACTTTTTCTCTCCACACCCTGAATGTTGTTACTCATCATAAAACCTTTGTGGTTAATAGATGAAGCTTAATGTGTCTTTTCTGAGAAGATCGTTCTCTTTTCTGTTTCATTGTTTAAATATTTAATGTTTAAAAATATCTCATTTAATTTGTGTAATGTTTAGCATTTATGTACTCATATTCAGTAACTCAAAATGTGCTTTTGAAGGAGATTTACATCTAGCCAGCCCTAGCACCTTCCTCCTCATTTGGTCTCCCCCGTTTCGCTGCCATCTTCATGATGCTAAACTGAGAAATTGTAGCTGTACCTTCCCATCTCCTGCCTTAAAGTAATGCCCATTGGTCAGAGTCACTACAGTTAGCCAACTCCAGCTACCTAACCATGTTTCTCCTTCCTAACATGCTCCCTCCCTTTCACCTCTTGCTCTGAACTCACAGTAGACCAGTGATTACCATTGCTTCGGGAAAGAACATGCCAGTTACCCTATTGACTCCTCTTATCCTCCGTGGCCGTGATTCCCCCATATATGTTGTCTCCCCTTACTAGAATTAAGCTTCTTGAGGTCAAGAGAGTCTGTCTTTTTATCCCCAGCACTTGACAGAGTGCCTGGCACATAGTAAGCATTTAATAATTTTTTCATTTATTCATTAAGCTTCTTTTAATTTTAAGACCTGCATAACATAAATTGAGACCAGAAAAAGAAATGGTTCATATCTCTGCCTCTGCCTGTTTAAACACACACAGATTATGAACATAATCACAAAAATTTGAGCAACAAAGAAAATAGATAAAATGGAATCAGTAGGTCCTATTAGAAAGAATAAGAAAGCATGGGACACCGGGGGTGGAGCCAAGATGGCGACTGGAAAGTAGTGAGCTCCCTGCCAAGTCCCTCCAAAAACCTATAAAAAATGGCCCTGAAACAAATCTAGAACTGCAGAACCCACAAAACAGCAGAGGGAAGCAGGGCTCCAGCCCAAGACAGCCTGGATGGTCTCTGGGTGAGGTCTATCCCACACAGAGCTGGGAGCTGGGAGCAGAGCAGAGCCCAGCGTGAGCTGCTTGGATCAACCAGACCAGGAGCCGAGCAGAGCGGGCCCCAGCGCCCTGAATCAGTGAGCTGCGGCAGTTACCAGACTCCTCAACCCACAAACACCAAAGACAACAGAGAAGGTTAGTGGGAAAAAAAAGCTGCAGGAGTGGAAGGAGTTCAGGGTTCGGCCCCAGCCCCAGGGCAGCAGAGGTGGGGCAGCTACAGCTGCTGTTGCTTCCAGCCCCAGGCCCACCTGGTGGGAGGAATTAGGTGGCGGATCAGAGCAGGAGTGCACAGCCTGCTGAAGATCTAAGCCCAGTCCGGGTTGGGGGTTCTTGGGGAAGGAGGAGTGCTGGTGTGGCAGAGCTGGCGCATCCCCCCCAAATGTGGAACATAGAACTCTTTAGTCTACAAGCAGTCATACCCCGCTGAAAAACTCAAGGGTCAAGTTAGTTGGTTGGGAATATGGCCAGGCAGTGAAAATGCACCCAGATTCAGTCTCAGACTTTGGATTCTTTCTTTGCTGACAAAGAAGACCAAAATATACAGCCTAAAGAAGTCAACAAAGTGCAAGAGCCTACACCAAAAGCCTCCAAGAAAAATATGAACTGGTCCCAGGCCATGGAAGAGCTCAAAAAGGATTTGGAAAAGCAAATTAGAGAAGTAGAGGAAAAATTGGGAAGAGAAATGAGAAGGATGCGAGAAAACCATGAAAAACAAGTCAATGACTTGCTAAAGGAGACCCAAAAAAATACTGAAAAATAAACTGAAGAAAACAACACCTTAAAAAATACATTAACTCAAATGGTAAAAGAGCTCCAAAAAGCCAATGAGGAGAAGAATGCCTTGAAAGGCAGAATTAGCCAAATGGAAAAGGAGGTCCAACAGACCACTGAAGAAAATACTACCTTAAAAATGAGATTGGAGCAAGTGGAAGCTAGTGGCTTTATGAGAAATCAAGATATTATAAAACAGAACCAAAGGAATGAAAAAGTGGAAGATAATGTGAAATATCTCATTGGAAAAACCACTGACCTGGAAAATAGATCCAGGAGAGATAATTTAAAAATTATTGGACTACCTGAAAGCCATGATCAAGAAAAGAGCCTAGATATCATCTTTCAAGAAATTATCAAGGAGAACTGCCCTGATATTCTAGAGCCACAGGGCAAAATAGAAATCCACCGATCACCTCCTCTAATAGATCCCAAAAAGAAATCTCCTAGGAATATTGTTGCCAAATTCCAGAGCTCCCAGATCAAGGAGAAAATACTGCAAGCAGCCAGAAAGAAACAATTAGAGTATTGTGGAAACATAATTAGGATAACCCAAGATCTGGCAGCTTCTACATTAAGAGATCGAAGGGCTTGGAATGCGATATTCTGGAGGTCAATGGAGCTAGGATTAAAACCAAGAATCACCTACCCAGCAAAACTGAGTATCATGCTCCAAGGCAAAATATAGACTTTCAATAAAATAGAGGACTTTCAAGCTTTCTCAGTGAAAAGACCAGTGCTGAATAGAAAATTTGACTTTCAAACACAAGAATCAAGAGAAGCATGAAAAGGTAAGCAAGAAAGAGAAATCACAAGGGACTTACTAAAGTTGAACTGTTTTGTTTACATTCCTACATAGAAAGATGATGTGTACGATTCATGAGACCTCAATATCATAGTAGCTGAAAGGAATATGCATATATGTATGTTTATGTATATATATACATATATATGTGAATGTGCATGTATGTATATATGTATGTGTATATATATATATATAAAGAGAGAGAGAGAGAGGACACAGGGTGAGTTGAAGATGAAGGGAAGATATCTAAAAGAAATAAAATCAAATTAAGGGATGAGAGAGGAATATATTTATTGAGAGAGGGAGATAGGGAGAGATAGAATGGGGTGGATTATCTCGCATAAAGGTGGCAAGAGGAAGCAGTTCTGGGGGAGGAGGGGAGAGGGCAGGTGAAGGGGGAATGAGTGAATCAAATTTGGCCTGAGGAGGGAATACCATACATATTCAATTGGGTATCTTACCCCACAGGAAAGAAGAGGAAAGAAGATAAAAAAAAGGGGGGGGGATGATGGAGGGGAGGGCAGATGGGGGTGGAGGTAATCAAAAACAAACACTTTTGAAAGGGGACAGGGTCAAGGGAGAAAATTCAATAAAGGGGGATGGGTTGGGAAGGAGCAAAATATAGTTAGTCTTTCACAACATGAGTATTGTGGAAGGGTTATACATAATGATACACATGTGGCCTATGTTGAATTGCTTGACTTCTTAGGGAGGGTGGGTGGGAGGGAAGGGAAGAGGGGAGAGAATTTGGAACTCAAAGTTTTAAAAACAGATGTTCAAAAACAACAACAAAAAAAAAAGGTTTGCATGCAACTAGAAAATAAGACATACAGGCAATGGGGCGTAGAAATTTATCTTGCCCAACAAGAAAGGAAGGGAAAAGGGGATGGGAGGGGAATGGGGTGACAGAAGGGAGGGCTGACTGGGGAACAGGGCAACCAGAATATACATCATCTTGGAGTTGGGGGGAGGATAGAAATGGGGAGAAAATTTGTAATTCAAAGTCTTGTGAAAATCAATGCTGAAAACGAAATATGTTAAATAAATAAATTTTAAAAAATAAAAAAAATTTAAAAAAGCATGGGACAGAACTAAAACTAGTAAGATTATTTGCCTTCTAATTTACCTGTAAGGGATCTTCTTCAAGAACCAGAGATCATAGTATCATAATAAGTGACTTATGTGAAGTCACAGTAACTAGGTAGTATAGTAGCATGACTAAAACTAGAAGCCAAGACTCAGAATTCCCAGTCCATTTTTTCCACCACCCCAAGATGGAGGGCACTAACAACTAATAAGGAGCCTCATAAAGTTTAGGTGGTGGAAAGACTTACGTGAATTGATGCTGAGTGAAATGAGCAGAACTAGGAGAACATTATTCATAGTAACAGCAACACTCTGTGATGTTCATCTATTATAGACTTAGCTCTTCTCAGCAATACAGTGGTCCAAGACAATTGTAAAGCACTCATGATGAAAAGTGCTACCCCCATAGCCTAACCCTAACCCTAAACCCTCAATGCATGTCCTAACCCTAACTCTAACCCTATGGAGTCTGAATGAAGATCAAAGCAAAGTATTCTCACGTCTTTTTGTTTGTTTTGTGGCTTTTCCCTTTTGTTGTGTTTCTTCTTTCACAACCTGGCTAATGTGGAAATCTGTGTGCATGATTGGTTTAGAGCTTATCCATCTATAGATCTTGCAGAATTTGTTGGTTGACTAAATGGAAAGACAAGGGACCTAAGAAAACCTCTTACCTGTACTAATGAGATGTCATTCCATACAAATTAATCTGTATGACAACATTAAAATACAAACTAGAATCATAAGACGTAAAAAATGGAAAGGAGCTTAGGAATCATTTAGAACAACCCCATAATTTTACAGATGAAGAATGTCAATCCTTCTCCTGAGTAATGATCCTTCAAATATTTGAAGGCCAAAACCATATTCCCCTTAAATCTTTTAGGGATGTTTACCCTGGAATTTCTGGAACTAATTCTCTTGTGTTATAATTTTGAGTTCCCTCATCATCCTGATAAATCTAATAAATCATCCTGGTCACTTTTATCTAGATGGACCATTTTATCATTATTCCTTCTAAACTGTAGTGCCCTAGAACTGATTATATTGTTCCAGATGTGATCTAGCCAGAGCAGGTAACAGTGGTACCATCAGCCTCTTCATTCTTAGACTCTAATACTTCTATTAATTACTTTCATTTATGGCTGCCCTGGCCCAATGTTGACCCCTTTTTGTGCTTATAGTCTGAGTCGTTTTTATGTGAACTACTCTCTAGCCAGATACCGAAGATTGTAAATATTCGATAACAAAATAATTTAGGATAGTATTTGGTGAATTCTCAGGGTCTCTGTTTCCTCATCCATAAAAGGATAGCTACATGACCTCTAATAGTCCTTCCAGCTCTAAATATATGATCTGATGATTCTGTTGGTTTCATGAATGTATTGCTTCATATACTAAAAATATTTTATTGATGTGTGACTTCAGAATTTAATTTGTTCAAATTGTCACCGGGTTCATAATTATAAATCATCATGTGGAATTAAGAATTATCCTTCCATGATGACCTCAGATTTAACATAAAAGAGAATTATTTTATACAGATTATTTAAGCACAAAATATAAAACTTTCTAAAGTTATTACTATCTACTATGTTTATTTTGCCAGTTGCTGTTAGTGTTAGTTTCTTAATGTTTTCATTTTAAATATCTGAATCTCTTACAGTTTCTACACCAATTAATGTTGAAATTAAATCTTACAATTTGAATCCTGAAGTAACTTGGGATTACCAGAAAATGTCTCAGATTCCTACTTTCACAGTGGAGTTAAAGAACTATAAGTAAGTATTATTGTTTTATTTGGTTGGTTTTTGTATGTTTGTTTTTTATTTAATCTCTTGATCTCCAATGTGAAAAGATCCTTAGCTGGCCACATGGTGATATAGAAAATGTCAAATTAACATTATCTGTGTTGTATTGTATTTTTATTAATTTTGTTAAACATTGCCCAATTACATTTGAATCTGGCTCTGGAGTTTTGCCTGGGTCAGGAATTTGACACCTCTGTTCTAGGCAACTCTCTCAGATTCTTAAGTTGCAGAGCAGATACTAGTCCGCCTTACTAGAGGTAATTTCTTAGCAGAAGCTCCAACACCACTCCATTCCCTGTGTTCTTCTCAGGATTATCTAGGGGATCTACAGCCTTTCCTGTTAATGTAGCCCTCTAAAGTTCACAGCCCCTCAATCAGTGTATAGCCCCAGGCTCCTCTCTGACCCTTTGCTGCCTTTCCACACCCCTCAGAAACCCTCCTCAAGAACCCATTCACTATTTATAACATTGCTCTTATGATACTCACTGCCTTCCACCAATCCTGTTTCACCTAAATTTTTTTTTCATGGAACTAATTAAAGATGTTGGGGAACATATTCCTGAACTGTAAGAAAATCTAAGAGGTGAGGAGGGAGAACATTCTAGGCCTGGAGCCAGATAGTATAGAGGTTCAGAAAGGGAGATGGAGTGATCTGGGGTAGGAACAGCAAGGGGCTTGTGTAGCAGGATCATAGTATAGAGGACAGTACAACGTAAGAAGACTGGAACCAAGCTGTGATGGGCATTCATTGCCAAGAAGAGGATTTTATATTTGATTTTATAGGTAATTGGGAGCGATTGGAATATATGGGTATTAGAAGTGCCTGTAGTTGTGCCTTTTAGATACTATCTTAAGACTTTCATTAGGTTTAATGAAATTAAGCATTTAGTGCTTTTAAGTTCCTCCGTTTTTGAGGTTGTCACTTTTAGTGCTATTATTTGGCTATATCTATATGCTATCCCAAGTTGTCTTTTCCTTTTCAGAGAAGGGAAGTGGAATGAAGTCTGCACCAATATCTCCCATCGCTTTTGTAACATATTTTACCATGTTAAAAGTCCATTGAGTTATTACTGGGCCAGAGTTAAAGCTACCGTTGGACAAAAAGAATCTTCCTTTGTGGAATCTAAACAATTTTTTATGTATCAGGATGGTGAGTAATGTGTGTAAACATAAAATTTCTTTACATTCTAGGTTTTTAAATGACTTTATTTTTGTGAATGAATAAAAAAACGTTTATTAAGCACTTACCATGTATCAGGCAGTGATACATGAGTGATGAAGATTCAAATTCAAAAAGAAAGACCTCCCCTACTCTGAAAGAGCTTACGTCTCAACATCAACACAATGAGGAATAGTGGTCAGGGAGGATATTTTGAAAAGGGATAATGAATAGAGCCATAGGACATTTGATAAACATGTCCTTTCCCAAAAGGGTAATAGAAATTTTTGTTTGCTGTTCAGAACTAGGATTGGAAAGCAGTGGAGAAAGGGTGCACACAAGATGGTGTCAAATAGCAGTGGCAGGAGAACAGCAGCATTGTTGTTCTGGGTCGCACTAGCTATGGGGAACTTTCACCAGTACAGGCCCCCCAGTGGAAGCTGAAGAGCTGGGCCACAGGTATGGAAGCACGGCATGAAGATTGCTGGAGAGTAATATTTAAATACATAGGCAGTGTCTTTCCTATTACCAGCAAGTTTAAAAACATTTCAAAGAATGCTCAAACATTTGGATGGCTTAAAATAAAGGATCTTAGGCTTATCAGTCTATGGTTTCTAATTTGCATTCACAGTGACCACGTGTATGTATGTTATAGATAAATTTGTTCATCAGGCAGTGTCCCATTATTGTGCATTCTATTACCTTCCCCTTTATGGTCTTTCACTTCGAGCAGGACCTACTATTACAAACTAATGAGAACCAATCTTATTTTAACACCTCTTTCAGTAAATCCTAAATCAGAAAGTTCTTATATATAAATTGAAATTTTCTTATGTTTTAGTTGATATTTCGTTTCCTTCTTTCTTCCCTAAATGTCTAGGCCCTCTTTCCCTCCCCCTCAAAATAAAAACAGCTTCTAAAGCTCTGAAGGAAAACAGCTTCACCGGGTTAGTATAGGTACCTTCTTAGAAGAATACTCTGTATTTCAAGGAGGTGGAATGGGGGAGAAGAGGAGAAGTGAAGAGAATAAGTTCACTATATGCTGATTGACAGCCAAATAAGTTACACTATATTTAGTTTACTATGTTAATAAATAATTCAATTTACATAGCATGCTGTGTTAAGGTGTTTAAAGTTCTTTGCTCAAAATAACTCACTGATATTGTTAGCCGCATTTTATAGATTGGGAAACATGAAGATCAGGGAGGCTAAGGGTGCACATCTAGTAAATTTTACTGCCAGGATTGGAGCATAGTTCTCTTCTGACTCCTGAATCCATCACTTCACTGTTATACCAGGTTTTTGAAGGCTCATTTAGATTCTTCTCATCTTTGATGGCAGCAAAGAGTCCAAATTAGTATACCAAAAGTAAGTTTCCACCCAAGCCCTTTAGTAAATTAAACTTTTTCTTGACTGCTAGTTAGGAAAATATAGTGTAAAGTGGGCCTTTTATACCCTTCTCCCAACCCTACTTTATCCACCACCAAAGAATAAGGAAAAAACTAAAAACAACAAAGTTCCAAAGTCTTCCCTTTTAAAGCAACTTCAGTTTGTGTGTTCACCCTCCTTGCTCTAACATTAACCATACACGTGTGAATACATAGATACAGCCAGGCAGTTACTTGTGTAGATATTCCTTTAAAAAGGTCAGTGGGTTTGTGGTTGAGAGAGCACATACATTAATGGGTGGAAATGGATGGATGGATGGATGAATGAATGAATGAAAAAATTACTATGTGCAAAGAAGTTTCAGCTGCTAGTCAAATGATAATGCATCTAAAGAAGAAGAAATATTTCCTTTTGGTGTTTTTTTGATATGTTTTTCATGTACATTAAGTGCATTTATAACACCCACTGGATGAGAGGGCTCTTTTAGCAAAATAAAATCAGTTAAGTAAAACTAATAAAACAGTAACCTTATCTGAAAGTTAATGCAACATTTCACATCTGCAGTAGTCCCACCTTCCTATTTTTTTTACATAAGCAGAACTATTTTCTCTTCCCTCTCTCCGCCTCATTGGGGAAAAAAAGGAAAAAAAATTCTTATAACAAATAGTCAGTCCTCAACATTCGCATGTTTAACTTTTGAGACTTCACATGATTTTATTGGTAATCTCATTTTCACCTTTACATCCATGTTTATGGCTATGTGCAGGAGAAGAAAAAAATGAAAGGCAAGATGCATGCAAGTTTGTGGAGCTAGGCACTTCACTGACTGGTCTTGTTCATCCTACTGTTGTAAAGACCATTCCCAGTTTTCTAGGGCCATTACCCCCATAAGAGTTGAGAATTGACTATATGTGTATTTAAACAAAACACATTCTCCTAATGTCTATACACAAAAAATATGTGTCTCATTCTGCACCCTAAATCTTATTCATTTCTGTAATGGATAGCATGTTTCATCATTGGTTCCCCAGAGTCTGGTATGGTCATTTTACTGATCATATGCTTACAACTTTCAGAGATGTTTGTTTTTAAAGTGTTATCATTGTATACATTCTTCTCCTGATTCTGTTCATTTCATTCTTTAGCTTTTATGAAACTCCTCGACATGGTTCGTTTTTATAATATTGATAAATTCTGCTCATTTTCCTCTACTTTTGTTCGTAAAAATCTATCTTTTGAAATCATCTATTTCTTCATTTCTTACAGCAAAATCATATTTTATTACTTTCATATACCACAATGTGATTTGTTCTTTGATCTAATGATTTGCACTTATTTCCTAGGGGTTAATTTATTATATTGCAATTTGCCCTTAATTTATTTCTGGGGTGTTGTTGTTGTTGTTGTTGTTGTTGTTACAGTTACATTTATCTAGGCCTGCTTGGGGTAATTTGAAGTCCCCTCCATATTAGTTTTATTGTCTGTTTCATTTAGTTTTTCTTTTATTTGTAAGCTATGCCATTGGTGGTTTATATGTTAAGTATTAAAACACTGTCAAATTGTTCAGTATCAGAAATAGATATGGTTTTTAATCTATAGAAGTGACATTTTGGGGCCTCCTGAAAGAAACTCCAAAATATCATTTCTTTGTATAAAAACCACATTTCTTTCTGATTTTGAACTATATGACAATGCTAAGGACTTTAGTGAAAACTTTATTCTTAGTCTTCGGTAACTATGACTGAGGAGGCAGGGGCTATAGCATCTACAGAGGCAATTGACAGATTGCATTCCCAAGTGGGCTGTTCCCCTGGATTCTTTGCTTTCACAAAAAAAGAGAAGGATCCAAGCAAGCTTTCAGAAACTTGGCACAATAGCAAGAGTTCTAGACTTGGGAGTCAGAAGAGACTTAAGGGTTGGTGTTAAACTACTTTTCCAGGGGCTTTGAGGCTTACCTGCCCATCAGTGGTAGTGTGGCTCCTTCTCTACAGAATTGGATCATTTTTATGATGACTATAAGGACTAGACTAGAAGTAGTACTGCAATACCTAGGGCTCTTGGACTGTGAGTCCTGCTCAATCTCTACTGGAGTTTGAGGGGAAAAGGTGGTGGAGGTCATCTGATCTATCTGGCCTACATCCTCTCCTATCTTTCTTGATACCTTACTGCTTTAGCTAGACTGGCTGGCCTGCCCCATTGGTGACAGTTAGTCAGTGATTGGTAGACAGAGTAGTTCCCTTCTCCATGGGGTTTGCTCTTTTGGATAATGACTTATTGGGGTCAGGCTGAGAGCAAAGTTGGTTGTCAGCTGCTGTTCCTGAAGCTATTAGGCTTGTCCAAAAGAGGGAAAAATGCTAGATGAACAGCTGAGGAAAAGAGGATTTTTCTCTGAAACATTATTACGTAATACAATTCTGGCCTATTGTGCATTGTACCCATTTAGTCTTAATTTGTAATTGAATATATGGTGTGTTTACAAGTAATGAAGTTGTACTTCTTGGGAAAATACCCTAATTCAGATTGGTCATTCTATCCAACTTTGCATATTACTCCAATTTAGTGTCCCTTTTACTGGATTTAGAAAATAGAAAACCTTCAAAAGGACGGAGCTCTTTACTTGAATCAGCTTTGTACTCAAAAGGCAATAATTGATAGGCTATACCTATAGCAGAAAAGAATTATAACAATTTCTAGGTAGATAAATTGATCATAAACTAGAAGTTCCTTTGACTAGAAAGGATGTTATTGGCAGAGAAAGTTAGTAAATAAGAGTAATTTTTGGCTCTCCTACCTACTATTTATGTGATCTCTTAACCCTTCTGGGCTTTAATTTCCTTAATGTGGAAAATAAGGGACTTAGATAATCTGTGGTCCCTTCCAACTATTATGACATTAGACAGCTAGGAAATGAAGTTGCTGATAGGTCAAACAACCTTTTGATATTAGCAAAAATAAAAAATGGTATCATGGATCAATCCTATATTTAACATTGGTAAAATCTGTATTAGAAGGAATCTAGGTAGAACAGTTGTGATAAAATGCTGGGCCTGGAATCAAGAACTGAGTTCAGATACAGCCTCAGATACTTACTAGCTTGGTGACCATGGACAAGATTTTGCACTTAACCTCTGTTTGCTTCAGTTTCCTCAACTATGAAATGAACATGATATCACTCATCTCCCAGGGTCCTTGTGAGGATCAGATGACATACTGTTGTTAAAGCACTTAGCCCAGTGTCTGGTACATAGTAGGTACCATGTAAATGCTAACTGTTGTTGTGGTTATTAAATGTATAATATTATAGTGATAATAATTGTTATAAGCGTGACTATAATAATAGCTAGTGTTTATATAACACTGTATATCAGGCATTGGGCTACGAGCTTGACAGATGTTATCACATTATTGTTAAGTTAACAGAGCTCCACAATCAAAGTGGTTTGTAAAGATTTGGAGAGATCAAGTGAGGACGGTCCATCGACAGGCATTTATTAAGCACTTCTGTGCCAAGCACTGGGCTAAGCACTGCCGACATAAAGAAAGGCAAAGCCAGTTCCTGACTTCAAGGAGCTCACATTCTCATCTGGAAGAGAAGTTATACTTCCTCTGCTTGGCTTCAGAGAATAGACAAAGGAGCAAGAGTTTGTGGACAGTCGGAGTTCAGCTCTCTATGAAGAAAAACAGTTAGAATTATCCAAGATAGGATAAGCTGTTTTGGATAGTTCAGGAGGTAAGGGCTTCTTTATGTCTTCTTGAAGGTCCTCAAAGGAAGCCAAGATGTAAGCAGTAAGTCATTCTCACCCTTTCTTTTTGACCTTGAAAAACCCAGGGACTATTGCCTCAGGAAAAATCCTGGAATAACGGAGCCAGCAGAAAGATGCAGTAAGGCAGTCTTTTAGCTCAGAAGGCTAGGGAGATTAATGGAAAAAGTCCCTCTTGCTGTGGCTGAAGGGGACCAGTACAGGCCGGGAGGCATCCCGGCAAGCCAGCAGCAAGGCCCACCTCAGTGGACCGGCAGGAGATCCTGAGCCCCAGGGTAGAGGAGCAGGCAAGTGCCAACACCAGGCACACACCACCTCCAGCTCAGCACCAGGTAAACTAGCAGACTGCTACAACATCCAGCTGCCAGCACCTGAGGCCCCAGCACAGAAAACCAGCAACCAGGCCCCTAGCCCCCAGCACAAGAAGTCTGGGACAGCACCCCCTGGGCCCCAGGAGCAGAGATCCAATGTAAAAGTCAGGAAAAAGGCAAACAACATGAGCAAGAAGAACCCAAAAGAAAAGTGAGTGACCAAAGGGAATCATCTTGGTGACCGGGAAGGTCAGAGCACAAATTCAGGAGAGGACAACATGGTCAATGCACCCACGCCCGAAACCTCAGCGGGGAGTACGACCTGGTCTCAAACCCAAAAAGCCTTCTTGGAAGGGTTCAGGAAGGATTTTAAAAGTCAAATGAGAGAGAGAGAAGAAAAATTTAAAAGTACAATTGGCAGAATGGAAAAAAAAGAAGGTCCTCAAGCCAAGGGTTATGTAACTACTACTTGTCAAGGATGTTACAATGGAGATTCCTGCTCAGGTATGAGTCCTGGATGACATCTGAGTTTCCTTTTAATGCTAGGATTATGTGTTTGGTTTTTGGTTTTTTAATTGGCCAAGGATGCCTAAAATTTCTGGTATGACAGTCTCAAGAGACCAGGTTTGTAAATCCAAACACAAAGCTGAGGGTCAGCTTACCAACTCATCATTCTAGTGATGTCAAGGATCGTGGGCAACTTTTCTACACTGAAATAAGAGGGAATTAAATTGCATAAGGAATTTCCTAAGTGAATTTTGTTAAATGTTAGATTACAAAAGAAAGTTATAAAGTCTTTTCTGAATATCTTATAGGGTGATTTATTTTTTCTAAAAAAAAAAATTTTCCAGTATGATGTAAGTAAGTATTATCCTGCTTGGCCAATGGAGGGACTGTATTCCTTCCAAAGCTTTCCTTTTTAGTGAGCTGAGGCCTGGACTTTCCAGCTAACTTTCTACTTTCCACCCCCACCTCTGCTTGACTTCACGTCCCCAGAACATGATGCCCCCACTTTGGGTCCCACTCCCCTACCTTCCAGTTTCCTTTACCCCAATTAGATTGTAAGTTCCTTAAGAGTAAGGAGTCTTTCTTAATTTTTATCCCTTAGCACAATGCCTGATACATAGTAGACACTTAATAATGTTTACTGTATTAAGCTTATATGCCTAAAATAATATTGCTGCTAATTTCAGGAAAAATAGGACCACCTAAACTGAAGGTTCAAGAGAAAAATCACCAACTTATCATTGATATAACACATCCTGTAACAGTTGTTGAAGGAGAAGAGAAAGGACCTGTGTGTTTTTATTATAATGATGATGATGATTATGATGATGACTGCGGCATATTCACATACAAGGTGTATGTGAAGATAAATGGAAGCAAGGTATGTTCTGCATTCTTCAAGTTAGAAATATTCTGAATATAGTATAAGTTGGTTATCAGTGGAGTAACAAAAGTATTCCAAATATCTGCACGTAAAGGCAGGGAAAGGGTAAAGAAGGTATGATTATTGTAGAGGGGAGGTTATATTTGAATTAATCAGCATAGCTTAAACTACTGAAACTCAGTGAAACGTTTGCTTTGTCTCATTAGCTGTATACCCATAAATAATATTTTGACCTTGATTATCACCATATCTTAGAAAAATTTAACTAATGGGAAACAGTTGTCGCCAGGAGAAAAATCAAACAAGCCTAGAAACTGCTGTAGTCAGCAACATTTGAGCTCCTTGCCAAACAGGGAAATGGTAGCCCAGGACAATACTGCCTTAAAACATAAAATCATTTGTGAAATAATGGAAGAACCCAGGTGACCTAAGAAATTATCTGACCTCTCTGAGCTTTAGTTTCCTCATGTGTAAAAATAAGAGAGTTACCTTAGAGAGAACTCTAAAATCCCTTCCAGCTTTTAAATTTATGATCCTGTGACCCTGTAATAGTAAAGACTTAATACCACTGCTCAAAATACAGTGGAAAGTATTAGAAGAGAAAGTAAGCCATAAAGTTTGGCCTAATACCCAAATTGAAGGATGTGAAAACTAGAAGGGACATCAGGACAGTGTAAGCCATACCTCAGGAGAACCCCAACTATGACATACCTGATAAGCACCCAAGAGTAGAAGTACTTCGTAGAAGTACCTGGCAGGAAGATAGCAAGCACATATAAAGAACAAATTTTCCAGAATTTCTCTAATAATTTATTTTCATCATCAGTGACAAAAGAATCATTACATTTGAGATACATGGGATAATAACTAACCACAGAGAAAAGGCAGAAATGCTCCATTCTATTTCATTGCAAAAGACAATGACTTTTGCATTAGAAATGACTGAAAACAATGGCTGACAGGGACTTGATACCTAAATAATAACAGAGTACTTTGTTGCCCTTGACAAATTCAAGAAACTTGGTCCAGATGAATTACACCTTCAGGTACCAAAAGAGTTGGCAGATGACACACCATTAGTAATAACTGAAAGATCATGGAAATAGGATGGTCCTCCAGGATGAAGAAAGGTACATATGCCCCTCCCCCTTTTTTTTTAAAGAAAGCATCTTTAGACTACATATAGGTCAGTAAGCTTGGCCTCAATTCCTAGGAAAATTATAAAATAGATCATAAAATAAATGGTTATCCAGAAAAGGAAGTGGTGATTACAAAGAACCAGAGGGGCAACATGAAGAAGAGGTTAAATCTCTACCATCCTCTAGCTTCCCATGCTTCCCCTAGCTCTCCCCTCTCTCAGCTAAGGACCTTGCTCTGCACTGAGAAATTGAAATGAATTATATTGGGCTCCTTCCATACTCTTCATCTCAAAATCACATGACCTCACCCAATTCCTCCTCTCAGCCTCTGGGAAAGAGGTGGTCCTTTTTTCTTGCTAAGACTCGCCACTCTACATGTGCACATGATTCCAAAAAAACACCTGTGTTAACTTTACTGAACAGTACAGTACTGTCACTCTCTCCACTTGGCATTGTGGCCTCTCACTCTCCAACCCCCACCAAAGGAAAAACCCTCCAAGTGAAAGCAGAAAAACAGATTCCCAGACTGCCACCACCTCTTGGTTTGATACCTCTGGCACAGAGAGAGTAGACCTTTGCCCAACTCCATCCCCCCACCCTTATGTCAAGCCCCGAAAAGTTGGTCTTTGGTCTGTCTGTGCTTGGGAGCAGCATGTCTGCCCCAACATTGTCTTCTTGATTTCATATAGGCCCCACATGTGGCTGGCCCCAGCCCCCACATGTTCCTCCTCTTGCTCTCACTTCTCTGCCCCCAGCCTCAACATGTTCTGGAGCCGTGTGCTTGTCCCCTTCCTCCGTAGACATAAGATGCCATTCTTGTCTCCCTCCCTTTCTCCCATCTGCAGGCAAATTCATATTACATAAAAATTGCTTTACATTGAAGTCTTTGGAATTATCCTCTTAAAGCAAAAAGAGAACTGTCTGTATTTGTTGTCTCTCCCATTAGAATGTAAGTTCCTTCTGAGTAAAAACTGTTTGATTCTTTGTACTTGTGTCTCCATCACCTGACACATAAGAGTTTATTGATTGATATCAAACTAACCTTACTTTCTGGAAGTTATCAGATTGGTGGATGAAGGGAATTCTGTAGATAGAGTATGCAAAGATTTTAGTTAAACATTTGATAATGTGATTCATACTAAAGATGTCAGGATGCTGATAAGTTGTTAATAGTTCAGTGTCATCTTGGCTGGATGTTTACAAGGAGCCTAAAGTTTTGTTGTATTGAAAAATACAAAAACTATTCTTAGCCCAAGGGGCCATACAAAATAGTCTTGACCCTTTATTGAGTACTCAGTTATCAGCAAATCATTCCCACCTTTCTATATTGAATTGGTTATACAAATTAGTTGTCAGTCCCCTCCAATTTTGTCATCTACAAACTTAATTATTTAAATTATTCAGATTTAGTAAATACTTGCCATGAATAAATGCTCTCTATGGCATGTCTCTAGATTGAAGTGATGATTGTTTAAAGTTTTTAATGTTTTATTCATTTTAATAACTTTCATACAGATCACTGAGGAAGAACCTCAATCTTGCAGTGAAACTCAGTGCCAGTTAATTATACCAGCAATTTCATTTGATTCGGAGTATTGCGTTTCTGCTGAAGGAGTTTCTGACAGCTCTGATGTTTGGACAAGTATACGTGAGAAATCAGACGAACAGTGTATTACAACTTCACCTAATCCTAAAAGAGAAGAAGGTAAGGTTTTGGTTAATCTTACCAGTAATCCTAATTATTGTGACTCACAACTATAAAAGCTTTCAAAGATGTGATCTTTTTCTTTTCTTTTCTTTTCTTTTTTTTTTTTTTTTGCAGGGGGGAAGGAAGGGCAATTGGGGTTAAGTGACTTGTCCAAGGTCACACAGCTAGTAAATGTGTCAAGTGTCTGAGACCGTATTTGAACTCAGGTCCTCCTGACTCCAGGGCCGGTGCTCTACTCACTGCACCACCTAGCTGCCCCAAAGATGTGATCTAATATGGAATTTGGTTAAACACTGCTTTGAGATGCTTAACAGCTGAATAATTTTATCCCGTGGAGAAATTCAGAATACCAAAAAAACTGTCCTTCAGACCTATAAAATATAGTAAAAGCTGGTTTACTGGAATACTCAAGAAAGAAGTACTGTTTTAGGGGATGTGTTCAGGCCAAAGGGCTACACTGATGATGGCTTAAAGTTCTCTACTAATAAAACTTTTTTCTTCTTCCTGAAAGTTTCATAAGGTGTCTGTCTTTTCAGGCACTGAGACTTTATGTATAAGACAAGTGTATCAGAGATTTATCATTAGTTTAATTAATAACCAATATCTCTTTTTAAAATCCCGTAAAATATAGAACTTTTGACCTCATTTAAAAACACACACATACATACTTTGTAAATACAGTGACTTAAATAAAAACGGAAGAATTTGCTGCATAACTTCTGAAGCCTATTCTAGTTTTTTTTAAATGTGAAACTGTATAAACACTGCCAGAACTTCACATATTGTGCCTTATAAATGTTCATTGAATGCCTTAATATGAATTTTTAATTTTATTAGTAGGGATAGTACTCCACTAATGCAGACTGCAATGCTTCTACTTTCTGATGCTGTGTGACTCTTGTCCATGTCCTTCCATAAATACTCCATGTAAAATAAAATTATGTCTTAGAATTGTAACTTCTAGCATTTAAAATCCTTTTCCTTACAGTATGGCAGGAACTAGGTCTAGGTATAGACCAACATCTTACACTGTATACCAAGATAAGGTCAAAATAGATACATGATTTACACATAAAAGGTGCTACCATAAGTAAATTAAGAGAACAAGGATTAGTTACCTGTCAGATCTATGGAGAAGGAATGGATTTATGACTTTAGGAGAGATAGCATTACTAGATGTAAAATGGATAATTTTGATTATATTAAGTTAAAAGAGGTTTGCAAAACAAAACCAATAGAGCCAGGATTAGAAGGATATCAGAAAACTAGGAAACACTTTTTACAGCATGTATCTCTAATTAAGGCCTCATTTCTCAAATACATAGAGAACCAGGTCAAATTTATAAGAATTTAAGTCATTCCCCAGTTGTCAAATGGTCAAAGGATATGAACAGGCAGTTTTCAGATGAAGAAATGAAAGCAATCTATAGTCACAAAATAATGCTCTAAACCACTATTGATTAGAGAAATGCAAATTAAAACAACTCTGAGGTACCACCTCACACCTGTCAGATTGACTAATATAACAGAGAAGGAAAACGATACATTTTGGAGAGGAAATTGGGACGCTGATGCTGTTGGTGGAGTTGTGAACTGATACAACCATTCTGGAGAGCAATTTAAAAGTATGCCCAAAGGGCTAAAAAACTTGCATATATACCCTTTGATCTAGCAATACCACTACTAAGTCTGTATATCAAAGAGATTTTAAAAAACAAGGAAAAAGACCTATTTGTACAAAAATATCTAAAGCAGCTCTTTTTGTATTGACCAAGAATTGGAAATTGAGGGGATGCCCATCAGCTGGGAAATGGCTAAAAAAGTTGTGGTATATGATTGTAATTGAATACTATTGTGCTAAAAGAAATGATGAACATAATGATTTCAGAAAAAAAAAAAAACTTAAAGACACTTGATGCAAAGTGAAGTGAGCAGAAGCAGGAGAACATTGGACACAGTAACAGCAATATTGTATGATGATCAACTGTGAAAGACTTGCTCAGCAATATAGTGATGCAAGAAAATTCAGAAGGACTTACGGTGAAAATTGCTATCCACCTCCAGAGAAAGAATTAATGGAGTCTGAAGATTGAAACATACAATTTTTCATTTTCGTTATTTTTTGTGGGTTTTTTTTCCTTTTGCTCTGTGTCATCTTTCACAACATGACTACTATGGAAATATGTTTTGCATGATTGCACATATGTAATCTATCAAATTATTTTCCATCTTAGGTAAGGGGAGTGTTGAGGGAGGGAGAGAGAGAAAATTTGGAACTCAAAATTTTTAAAAGAATGAATGTTAAAAATTGTATTTAAAGATAGCACTGTGAAAAGAAGGAACTACTAAAGCTCTCTCACAAATTCTGTCAGATATGTCTAAAAAAGTGAATCTGAGCAGATTTGAGAGAATTAGTATCCACTAGTAGACTGAGAGGGGCAGGAGCACCCAGCATGCAGAACAGCACCAGACCACACCAACCAGGAACAGCAGAGGAACCCAGCCAGCATGCTGGTCTGGGAGAGCACTGGGGGAGCAAAACGCGGAAGCAGGAACAGCCCCCGGGCAGAAGTGCTGGATATGTTGGCAGTGGCAATCGAGCCCCAGGTCTTTCAGCCCATGTTGGGAGTCTTTCAGAGCTACAGGAGACACCAGCACAGAGCCTGCAGCTGCGGGAGCAGCTACCCTGGAGACCTCCAGCCCACAGCCTAAAGGTTTGAGACTCACCTTCTTGAACTCCTGGGAGCCATGATGGCCAGGTAAAATGGCTGCCATCCCTCCCTTGCACAAACCTAGAGAATACTCCCACAGGAGAAACAGAGGAGCCAGAAGTGGGGCTTCAGTAGCCTTTTAGCGAGAGAAGTTGGGGAGAAGGCCCTTCTTGTGGTGGTAGAAAGAGACTAGTACAGGGAGAGAGGTGTCCCAGCAGGCCCCACTTCAGCAGAACAAGGAGAGTTACTGAATCCCAGCAGGGTGGAGCTAGTAAACATCAACACCAGGACCCCAGATGTGCCTTTGCACAGCTAGGGGAAGTGGCAGGCACCAGCACAGACAATAGCTGAGACCATCCCTGCTGTAGAGCAGTCCTGGGGAAGAGGAGACTTCCAGCAGCCAGACCACTCCCCGACACCTCACCAAACCAGAGACCATAACAAACAAAGCCACTGAGCAGGCCCGCAGATCCCAACACAATAAGCTTGGGACAGAGCCCCTTGAGCCCCAGAAGCAGAGGAAAAGAAGCCAGGAGGCAAAAAAAAACACCATGAAAAAGCACACAAAAGATCATAAAATCCTATTATGGAGACAGGGAAGACCAAAATAACCAATTCAGAAGAGGACAGCCTGGACACTATAGCCACATCTGAAACCTCAAAAGGGAATGTGAACTGGTTTCCAGCCCAAAAAGCATTCCTGGAAGAACTCAAGGAGGACTTTAAAAACCAAATTAGAGAGGTAAAAGAAAAAAATGGGAAAAATTCACTGATGAAAACAAATCTTTAAAAAGTAAAATTGGCAAAATGGTTAAGGAGATTCAGAATATAAATGGAGAAAATGTCTCATTGAAAAGTAAAATCAACAAAATGGAAAAGGAAATAGAGAAGCTAAAGGAAGAAAATAATACATTAAAAATTAGAATTGGGGAAGTAGAAGCTAATGATTGTATGAGACATCAAGAATCAGTCAAACAAAATTAAAGAATGAAAAAAATAAAAGAAAACTTGAAATACATGATTGGAAAAACAACTGGCCTGGAAAATAGATCCAGGACAGACAATCTAAGAATTATTGGTACACTGGAAAGCCACGATGAAAAAAAGAGCCTGGACAGTATCTTCCAAGAAATCATCAAGGATACTGCACGAGGTCCTAGAACCAGAGGGTAGAATAGTCATCAAAAGAGTCCACCAATCACCCCCTGAAAGAGATTCCAAATTGAAATTCCAGAATTAGCGGATCAAGGAGAAAATACTGCAAGCAGCCAGAAAGAAACAATTTACATAGCGAGGAACTACAATCAGGATCATAGGATCTTTCAACTTCTACATTAAATGACAGGAGAAATTGGAATATGATATTCTGAAAGGCAAAGGAGCTTGGACTACAACCAAGGATCAACTACCCAACAAAATTGAGCATAATTTTTTAGGCAAGGAGCTGGACATTCAGTGAAATAAGGGAATTCCACACCTTCCTGATGAAAAAACGAGAGTTCAATGGAAAATTTGATCTTCAAATACAAAATTCAAGAAAGACATAAAAAGGTAAATGGGGAGAAAAACCCTTGTTTATCAATAAGGAAAATTATTTACATCCTTATATAGGATTATATTGTTTTATATATGTGTATATATTTATATATATGTGCATTTATTTATTTATTTATGTTATATTTATATTATATTTTATATTATTTATATTATATTTAGTATTTATTTATATTATATGTGTATATATATATTTATATATACATATATATGTCAGTCTTGAGAGTAGTACAGTTATTGTGACAATTGAAAGGGATATACATAGACTGTGGGTGTTAGTATAAAATAACTGATATAATAATAAAAAATATAATTAAGAGATATAAAGGGATGATTCTGGGAGAAGAGGTAAGGAGGTAGTAGAAAAGGGCAAATTACATCACATGAAGAGGCACAAAAACATATTATAGTAGAGGGAAAAAAGGGAGGGAGAAGAGCAGTATTTGAGTTTTACTCTCATCAGATTTGGTTCAAGAAGGGAATACCATGCCCTGATAAGTATAGAAATCAAACTTGTCCTACAGGCAGTAGGAGGGAAAAGGGGGGAAAAAAAGGGTGGTCAGAAGGGAGGGAAGAAGTAGAAAGGGGAAAACAGTAAGATAAGGGAGGGGAATCAAGAGGGAGGGTAAATTGAGGAAGGCAGTGGTCAAAAGCAAAACTCTTGAGGAGTGGAAGGGAGAAATAAAAGCATGAAGAGCAAGGGAAATAGGATGGAGGAAAAGATACAGATCGTAATCATAACTGTGAATGGGATGAACTCTCCCATAAAATGGAGCAGGATAGTGGAATGGATTAAAAACCATAATCCTACAATATGTTGTTTACAAGAAATACATTTGCAATGGGGATACACACAGGGTAAAGGTAAAAGGCTGGAGTAGAATATATTGTGCTTCAGCTAAAGTAAAAAAAAAAAAAAAACAAGGGTAGCAATCCTAATCTCAGACAAAGCAAAAGCAAAGATCTAATTAAAAGAGATAAGGAAGGACACTATATCCTGCTAAAAGGCACAATAAACAATGAAGCAGTATCATTATTTAACACATATGCAACAAGTGGTATAGCATGCAGATTCTTAGAGGAGAAGTTAAGGGAGTTACAGGAAGAAATAGACAACAAAACTATAATAGTGGGGAATCTCAACCTCCCCCTCTCTGAACTTGATAAATCTAACCTCAAAAGAAAGAAGTTAAGGAGGTGAATATAATTTTAGAAAAGGCAGATATGGTAGATCTCTGGAGAAAACTGAATGGGGATAAAAAGAGTATAATTTTTTCTCGGTGGTACATGGCACATACTCAAAAATTGACCATGTACTAGGGCATAAAAACCTCACAATCCAGTGCAGAAAGGCAGAAGTAGTCAAAGCATCCTTTTCAGATCATGATGCGATAAAAATTATTTGTAATACAGGACCATGGAAAAATAAACTAAAAATTAATTGGAAGCTAAATAATCTAATTCTAAAGAATGAGTGGGCAAAGAACAAATCATAGGAAGAATTAATAATTTCATTCAAGAGAATGACAATAAAGAGAACATACCAAAACTTAAGGGACGTGGCAAAAGCAGTTCTCAGGGGAAGTTTTATATCTCTTAAGTGTTTATGTGAATAAAATAGATAAAAAGGAGATCAATGAATTGGGCATGCAACTGAAAAAGCTAGAAGAAGAACAAATTGAAAATCCCCAATTAAATACCAAATTAGGAATACTGAAAATCAAAGGAGAGTTTAATAAAATTGAAATCAAGGAAACTATTAATAAATAAAACTAAGAGCTGGTTTTATGAAAAAACCAATAAAATTGATAAACCTTTGGTGAATTTGATTTAAAAAAAAGAAGAAAACCAAATTACCAGTATCAAAAATGAAAAGGATGACTTCACCTCCAATGAAGAGGAAATAAAAACAGTAATTAGGAATTATTTTGCCCAATTGTATGCCCATAAATTTGACAACCTTAGGGAAATGGATGAATATTTACAAAAATATAAATTGCCCGGGTTAACAAAAGAGAAAGTAAAATGCCTAAATAACCCCATCTCAGAAAAAGAAATTGAGCAAGCCATCAATGAACTCCCTGGGAAAAAATCTCCAGGGCCAGATGGTTTTACGTGTGAATTCTATCAAGCATTTAAAGAACAACTAATTCTTATACTTCATAGACTATTTGGGAAAATAGGTGAAGGAGTCCTACCAAAAATTTTTTATGACATAAATGTGGTACTAATACCCAAACCAGAAAGAGTCAAAACAGAAAGAAAATTATAGACCAATTTCCCTAATGAATTTTATTGATGCAAAAATTTTAAAATATTATCAAAAAGATTGCAGCAGCTTATCATGAGAATAATATACTACAACCAGGTAGGATTTATTCCAGGAATGCAAGGCTGGTTCAATATTAGGAAAATGATCAGCATAATTGATCATAGCAACAACAAAACCAGCAGAAACCACATGATCATCTCAGAAAAAGCCTTTGACAAAATACAACACACATTCCTGTTAAAAACACTAGAAAGCATAGGAATAAATTATAATTATCAGAATTATAAATAGCATCTACCTAAAACCATCAACAAGCATTATTTGTAATGGGGATAAGCTAGATGCGTTTCCAATAAGATCAGGGGTGAAACAAGGATGTCCATTGTCACCCCTATTATTCAATTTGGTACTAGAAATGTTAGCTGTAGCAATAAGAGAAGAAAAAGAAATTGAAGGAATTCAAATAGGCAAAGAAGAAATTAAATTATCAATTTTTGCAGACGATACGATGATTTACTTAGAGAATCAAGTAAAAAACTACTTGAAATAATAAACAATTTTAGCAAAGTTGCAGGATATAAAATAAACCCACATAAATCCTTGGCATTCCTATACATCACTAAGAAAGCCCAACAGCAAGAGATAGAGAAATTCCATTTAAAGTTACTATAGACGCTATAAAATATTTGGGAGTCTACGTGCCAAGACAAACCCAGGGCCTATATAAACATAACTATGAAACACTTTTCACACAAATAAAGTCAGATCTAAATAAATGGAAAACAATCAGTTGCTCATGGTTAGGCCAAGCTAATATAATAAAAATGACAATTTTGCCTAAATTAATTTACTTATTCAGTGCCATACCAATTGAACTACCAAAAAATTATTTTACAGTGCTGGATAAAATAATAATAAAATTCATCTGGAAGAACAAGAGGTCCAGAATATCTAGGGAATTAATGAAAAGAAATGCTAAGGAAGGTGGCCTAGCCATATCAGATATTAAGCTGTACTATAAGGCAGCAATCATCAAAACTACTTGGTACTAGCTAAGAAACAGAGTGGTGGATCAGTGGGATAAGTTAGGTGCACAAGATGAAATAGTCAATGACTATAGCAATGTACTCTTTGATAAACCCAAAGAATCCAGCTTCTGGGCTAAGAATTAACTTTCACAAAACTGCTGGGAAAATTGAAAAATGGTAGGGCAGAAACTGGGCATAGACCAATATCTTACACCGTATACCAAAATAAAGTCAAAATGGGTTCATGATTTAGGAATAAAGTCTCATACTATAAGCAGTTTAGGAGAGCAAGGAATAGTTTACCTATCAGATTTTTGGGAAAGGAAAGAATTTGTGACACAACAAGAGATAGCATTACAAAATGCAAAATGGATAATTTTGATTATGTTAAATTGAAAAAATTTTGTATAAAAAAAGCCAATGCAACAAAGATTAGGAGGGAAGCAGAAAATTGGGAGAAAATCTTTACAACCAATGTCTCTGATAAAGGCCTCATCTCTAAAACATGCAGAGAACCGGGCCAAATTTATAGGAATACAAGTCATTCCTCAATTGAAAAATGTTCAAAATATATGATCAGTCAGTTTTCAGAGGAAGAAGTTAAAGATATCAATAGGCATATGAGAAAATGTTCTAAATCACTACTGATTAGAGAAATGCGTATCAAAACAACTCTTAGGTACCGCATCTCTCATGTCAGATTGGCTAACATGACAAAACAGGAAAATGATAAATGCTGGAGAGGATATGGGAAAATTGGAACACTGTTACATTGTTGGTGGGGTTGTGAACTGATCCAGCCATTCTGGAGAGCAATTTGGAACTATGCCCAAAGGGCTATAAAAATGTGCATACCCTTTGACCAAGCAATACCACTCCTAGGGCTGTATCCCAAAGAGATCACACAAGTGGGAAATGGACCCGTGTATACAAAAATTTTTATCCAGCTCTTTTTGTGGTAGCAAAGAATTGGAAATCAAGGGGATGTCCTTCAATTGGGGAATGGCTAAACAAGTTGTGGTATGTGAATGTAATAGAATACTATTGTGCTATAAGAAATGAGGAAGATACGGACTTCATAATAACCTGGAAAAACCTACATGATATAATGCTGAGTGAGTGGAGCGGAACCAAAACATTATACACAACCACAGATATATTGATTCTGTGATGACTAATCCTGATAGACTTGGCTCTTCTCAGCAATGCAAGGTTCAAAGACAACTCCAAAGGACCCATGATGGAGAGAGCTATCTACATCCAGAGAAAGAACTGTGGAGTCTGAATGCAGGTTGAGGCAAACTATTTGCTCTCCTTTTTTATTTTTTCTGGTTTGTTTTTTTTTGGTTTTGTTTTTTGGGGGGTTTTGTTTCTTCTTTCTCATGATTCATTCCATTGGTCATAATTCCTCTTTACAAATTGACTATTGTGTAAATAAGTTTAATGCAAAGTTATATGTAGAAGATATATCGGATTCCATGCTGTCTTGGGGAGGGGGAGGGAAGAAAATCTGGAACTCAAGATCATGTGCAACTGAGTGTTGTAAACTAAAACTAAAAAATCTTAAAAAAAAAAAAAAAAGAGGAAAGGATTAACATGTGCCAAAAATATTTACAATAGTTCTTTTTTGTAATGGCAAGGAACTATGAACTAAGGAGATCCGAATAAATTCATGAGTGGCTGAAAAAAATTGTATTTACATGTAATTGGGAGGAAAACAAATTCTTTTTTAAAAAAATCCTTTCCTTCCTCATCCCCCAGTGAGATCAACAGTGGGGATCTAATTTGCCAAAGGTCACATGGTTAGGGAGAAGAACTAAAAACTGGGACTCTACATTCCCAGCTCTCAGTTTTTCTTCACTATTCCAAGGTAACTTCACTTAATTGTTCCCACCATGGTCTGAATATTATTATAACTACTAAAATTTTACTATATTAAGAAATAACTTTAAATGACTCTTGTAAATTATCCAAATTGTTGTACCTGTGTGCTATCTATATGTTAATCTTGTTTCTTTTCTTTATTTCAGATTCCTTGCCCATCCTAATAATTTCTGTATGCGTTGCGCTCGTTATATGTATAGTACTCATAACTTACCTGGTCTGGAAGAGAGAGGTGTTTCAGAGAAAGAACTTCATATTACCCAAGTCATTGGTAACTTAATTAAATTTAAATATTTTTCCACTAACTGTAATATATATTAAACTTGAAGTTTATAATAATTTTATTCATCACTCTTCGTCCTGTGTTTGGTAAGGAAGAGATGGATGCTTTTGATAGACATAGAGTTTGAGGCTAGGTGTGTAATCATCATAGAGATAATGAGCCCAATTAATAGTGAGAACATCTAGATCTTATTCCATATCTCTACTCTTTAGTAAGTATATGGCTAGATTATAGGAACAGTATAATTTCTAGGATGGAATTTCTAAGTGCCGTGTATGATGGTTTGAGTAGTTGATGGTTGTGAGTATAATACTGAATAACAGAAGTAAACTTTTCACCTTTATTCCACTCATAGTTCATCTTAAAGTAACACATTGGCTAGGAACTTATTTCATTGCTCTTAGAGCACTCTATCTAATTTGTGAACAGGAGACTTGAATTTGTTTTCATCTAACATACTCATATTTTTTTCCCTCTAGGCCTTTGTGGTAAGAAATTTTAATTCACGCAACATTTTAGAGGTGAATCCTGAACCGAAATGTATTTCTGTTGTTGAAACATCATATTTGGTAGTCCCAGAAAGTGAGGAAAAATCCATCGATCATTTGACCTCAGTGAGTAGCATTAATTCTGAAGACAATAGAGAAAAATCAGAACACTTCCAAGAAACATCAAGCATAACAGAAGAAATGACTGTTGAAGAAAATATTAATGAAATGACCTCTGATAGTCATCAGAACACAATGATGAAAGAGGATTATTTTCATCCTAACAGTAGCCAAGCTGAATCTGGCAGTCTCATTTCAGACTCTTGCCTTCCTAGGGATGATTCTGAGAATAGACATGTGGAATCATGCGACTTTATGTCTGACCCAGAGCCTCCACAAAGTGACCCTGAAACAAGGGCAGACATTCAAGACAACATCACTCTAAGGAAGGTTAACACATCTTATGGCTATGATAAACCTCATGTTCTGGTAGATATGCTTATAGATGCCGATGATAAAGAGTCTTTAATTGGTTATCGGCCTTCAGAACCATCCGTGGAAATTTTATAGTCTTCAGCTAAAACAAAGCAAATGCGACATTTTGCATTTCCTAAAAGTTGACTTTTCAGGTTTTGCTTAAAGGAAGTACCATGTTCAAGTTGAGTGGTACTGTGTCTGAATTTTGAGTCTGGTTTCAAATCCCTGCTCTGTATGATCTTGAGCCTCTGGATCTCCATGTTCTCCTCTGTAAAATAGGTTTCATTTCTAAGGCACCTTTGTACAGTACTTTGAATCCGCAATCCTAAATGCAGAACACATGTTGAATGAAGATGCCGAGGCGGTAGCTACAGTATCTGTAGTTCAAAGTTTATGTAAATGTAACTATTTAGCACCTTAAATGTGGAACTCAGTTCATAAATCTTTATGTATATAATCTTTATCTGTGCTTGGTAGTAGTTAACTATTGCTAGAACTCCAATCTTTCAGTTAATGTAATAAAACACCAGAGGTGACATTTGAATATAGATTTTGTCATCCAAACTTTTTATTTCCAGTTCTGTGGTTTTGAATATTAAAAAAGTATGAAATGGATAATCATTAAAGCTAATAAACCAAGTTTTTTAACTGAGTGAAATAGCTTATTTAACTAACTCAATTCTTTTACCTTTCTATTTCTCCCATATACTTCCCATGTAAAGGATTTAGGGCTATGTGAAACTAAGGAAAATCAAAAGTAACCAAGATAGTTCAAGTCTAACCAGAACGTTTCAGAATCTATTTTTTTTAAATGGCATGTAATTATATGGGAAATCAATCGTACCTAATTAATAAGAATGTTTGGATCTGTGTAAGATTTGTAAATTATAGTGTGTGTTTAGAAACCAAAATTTCAACCACAGTTCATCATTTTAATTTTGGTGAGTTGGGGGGAGAGTGAGTCTCCATCTCACCCAGGCTAGAAGCACAATGCCCACTCTCAGACCTGATCCCATTGCTAATGAGCACAGAAGCTTTTGACCTCTCCCTTTTTCTGGGAGGTCCAGTTGGCAGCCTGATGGCCCACACTCTCAGGGGTTCACCATATTAGTGTGGACGCCCAATTGGCTTTAGCCCTCTTCAGCTCAGAACTCATGAACTCATATGATCCACCAGCCTCGACCTCCTCCATTAGCAAGAATTAGAGGCACTCTACCGTAGCCCGTAAGGTACTACATTTGGCCTTGAAAAGCTGCTGTTCTCTTAAATTACCCTACAAATCCTATAGTCCTTTTTAAAAACAATTGCTTTTTCTTGAAAGATACAGATATTTGAAGTCTAGTTTAAACTTTCCTAGTTTAAACTGATTTATTTTCAGTGTTCACTCAATAAAAATATGCACATGAGAGACTGCATAGAATAATTGATGGCAGAACTCCCAGCTTATGTGCTGTCGGCTCAGAATTGTCTAGTTCACACAACCACCCGTCCACCCTACCCCCCACTTCGAGTCAGAAGTCAGGCCCTGTTAAGTAGCTTTTGACTCCCCCAAGATTAGGTCTGTTTTCAGTTCTACCAGGACTAACACAGCTCATTGAGACACCCACATCAGTGAACTTGTTTGATTTCTTCATGTTCGTATTTCACCCACTGGTTATGTTATTTTGTTTTTCCTTTTTTACCTACCATTCCATTTAGTACATCAGGGTTCCACTACACAAAATAAGTAAAAAGTGAGAAGCCTTTTGGTCTTGTGATGCTTGGTGCTAAGATAGGAAAGGTTTTGGAATTTCAGAAGTAAAAAGAAACCAAAAGAATTATTAGTTGAAGCCCTTGATTTTATGGGTGAGAAAACTGAGGTCCAGGTAAGTCAAGTGACTTGTTTGAACAGTTGTTACAGAGTCAGAACCAGTGTCTCAGGCTCCTGCTCTTTGCGCCATGTTGCCTCACTTCAAATTCCCTTGAACGAGAGATACCATGTGGTAGTATTTTTAAAGATCAGTATTATAAGTCCCAACTAAAATCCCATCTTTTGCAGTCAATTCTAGGGTTTTCTCTCTATTGATTGTTTAAAATTTATCATGTATATAGCTTGCTTTATATATAATTATTTGTTTTTTTCTTTTTAGATTGTGAGCTGCTTGAGGGAGGGACTATTTTTGGACTCTTTTTTTGTGTCCCCCACACTTACCCAGTGCCTGGCACATTGTAAATAATAAATGTTTATTGGTCAATTTATTACTCCCCTCAGGAAGGTAAAGTCATAAATTTTTAAATCGTCTACTTAAGGAGGGAGCTCATTCACATATATCATTTCTTACCTATACTACTCTGGGACTTCTCTTTCTTCTTCACCATGTCCCCAAGTGGAGTGCCCTTCTCTTCCCCCCACCCCCACTTATATGTTATCTTCCTTTATTAGGTTATAAGGTTATTGTTCTTCAACTCACTCGTTATTTAGAATTTCATTGTTTATTCTCCGTTTGTTTCTTATTTATTTTTTGTGGTCCCTGAACCAATTACTTTTATTGTATTTTTAAATTTTTATTGTCTGTAAAAGATGTATTAACTATTTCTGCCTTTTTATATTTGCTTGCAATATCTGCTCCAATACATGGTCAGTTTTTATAAAAATTTCATGTTGTGCTGAAAAATATGTATATTCTTTTGATGGCCCATTTAGAAAACATCATACATCTTTTAACTCTAATTTCTCCCATTAATTTGTTCAGTTCCATATTCTCTCTTTTGTTTATCTTTCTGTTAGACATATCCAGAACTGAGAGAGGGATATTGAGGTCTCCTGTCATTGTTGTGATATTGTCTGTCTTCTTGTAGTTCAGGTGATGTTACCTTTATAAATATGGAAACTAACACATTTGGAGTATATAAGTGTATTGCTGGTATTAATTTTGACAGAATTAAGGGGACTAGGAAAGCAAGTGGTTAATTGTGGGAATTGAGTGAACCATACTGACTCAATCTTGTGACTCAATTCTGGAGCTAGCTCATTTCCCTTTCTATTCAGTTATGGGTCTAGTCCAATTTCTGTTTTGTGAGAAAACTTTATTCAGTTGTGGGAATTGGGAGAAATCCTTATTGTATTGTTTGAACCAGCCCTGAATGGCTGGGGAGCTGGACCACTTCTGTCTCTGCATAGAGACACTTAACTAAGGACCTAGGTTATGTTGACCAGAAAACCAGTCAGATCCAAAGATTGATGGCAGGTTTTCTCACAATTATACATCTCAGACACAATTATACATCTGAAAACTGGCCCCATATTGATTGATCAATGTTCCTTTGATTGTTCACAGACACTTGAGGGAGGAGTGAGACATCTCTTTTTCGAATTTCAAGAAATTGCCCCTGTTCACTCTTCCTCCCCTCAACTTGGAAAGTCGCCAATCTTTCCTCCAATTAGAAATAAGATTAATTTATCCTGGCTAATTGTTTCCTTTTAATCAATTGGTCTTATTTTATTGTTTTTAATGTATAAAAATCTTTCTCCCCCTGTATTATGGGTCCAGTGCCAAAGCTGAGGAAGGTGACTGGTCTTAATGTGTTTGGCAGTTTGCTTGCATTGCTTAATAAATGGATATGCTCAGAAGCTTGAATCTTTGTTTCCTTGGTCATTTCATCTTTCACCATAGTTTGTTGCCTGGTTCCTTTCAGCATAAAATAGTTTCCTTGTTTATCCTTTTTTTTTTAATGTATGTTTTTGCTTTGTTAAATAGCATGATTGCAACTCCTGCTTTTTTGGCTTCACATGATGCAATTTTTTTTTTTCCATTCTCTAAGTTTTATTTTGTATATGTCTTTATTTTTCTAATGTATTTCTCCTAAGCAATAGAGTATAAGATTTTGTTTTCCTATGCACTCTGTCATCTTTTTCACTTAGTTGGACGATTTAATCCATTCACATTTAAACTTAGGAAAATTAGCTTTATATTTTCTCCCATTCATCTCTAATATTGGGAGGGTTTTCAAGTTATGTTTTCCCCCGTTCTGCTGTAAACACAGCATGTTTAATTACTTTAATCTTTTTTAAGGTGGCCCTGTTCACACTCTTTTCCCCTTATCTCTGTTCTTCTCTCATTTGTTACCTTTGGCTCTTTGCTTATTAGTTCCTTTTCCTCTCCTGTTTTTATCTGGTTATATTATTATCCCCCTCATTTTTTCCCCTCTTAGTCAAGTACAGTCTGCTTTCCTCTCTCTTCCAAGTCAACTAGTCCTGTTCACTGGCTTCGTTTTATTTCTCCTTTTTTTGCATCCCTTTCCAAAATGGATTTCTCTCATCTTCATTATTGGTCTACCTTTCTGTCTGCTCTAGACCCTCATTCTCAGATTCATCTACTCTATAATCTGGTCTCTCAGACTATCCCCTTGAGGCCTTTTCTGCCACTGCCTTGTAAAGCTTGTCCTGTGGGCATTGTGACTCACTCCAAAAACAATGGTATTTAATTCATATGTCGGAGAACACACTGCCCCATGGTAGGGCTTCTCGCTGTCTCTGATGCAATCCACCACTGATCTATATATTCTCTTGGCTCCCTTTTTTTTCTCCTTTTGCCTCCAAATCTTGCCGGCTTCGTGCTCTCCCTCTCTTGTGCTCTTTCTCGTTCACTTACCCAGGTGCAAATTGTCCCCCAAAGTTTCAGCTCTCTTACTACCAAGACAGAATGAGTACACTTTTCAAGCACCAAATCCCCCCAGCCACACCCAGAGCAATGTGCCCATCTCCCTTCACAAACCATCTCTCTTCACCCATAGGAGCGTTCATTAGAGGAACTCCCTCTCACCACCAAAGCAAGGCCTTGTTCCTTCTACCTCCCTTCAATCTTTTCCTCCCTTCCTATCCATTCCTCTATAGGCTCTTCTCTTTCAGAGACTACAGAGACTTTCTGTCATTACTAGCCCTTGATTTGGCCCCAGTATATCACACATTCCTCTCTCTTATCCTGCTCTTCACTCCATTTCACTTACCCTTCCATCTTGTAGTCCCACCAAAAACACTGATTCACCTGTAGGCAGAGTATCAATGGGTTCTGTCCATAATGTCCCTTGCTGACCTCTTCACTGTTATTTAAACCAGACTCGCCTTCACCTCTGTCTCCTTGTGTACATTTAGAAACGAGTTTCTTACTCGTCTCTGCTGTTTATTACAGCCATCCCTGGCAGCAGCATTTATTTACTCCTACATTTTTGTTGTTGAGGATGATCAAGAAACAAATAATCTTTTCTTTTCTGGTTTTCTTTCTAAAACGGTTTCAGACACCTTCGTTGTTGAATGTCTATCTTTTTCCATATATAGTTAAGCTCAGATTTTCAAGGTAAGTCATCCTTGGCTGCTTCCTGAGTTTTATTGCTTTTTTGGAATAGATTTCCTTACTTCCTATGCTTTTGGGTAGGTGCAGAAATAGTCTTGCATCATTCAAATTTCCTTTCCTTTGCATTTGAAAATCTTTTTCCTGATCGCTTTCAGAATTTGTTTCTACATCGAATTGTTAAATTCAACCAAGGAATTTGGAATTTGCAGAGCCTTGGATTTTTTTTTTTCTGGAGGCAATCTGTGAATCCTTTCAAATTGATGCTTCATTTTCTGTGTTCAGCTATTTTAGCTAGTCTCTTCTATTATTCCCTGCATTGTGGTGTTAAAAGTTTTTTGTCCTGTCATGTTTTTCTGTGAGTCCTATGATCTTTAGGCTATCTCTACTCATCCTTTCTTTGAGATCAGTATGTTTTGCTTGCATAGTGAGCAGATTTTCTTTTAATATTATTTTTTTTCTCTTCTAGATTGCCCTTCACTTCTGTATATTTGCATTCCCAATCTATCATTCTTTTCTTTTGTTTCTTTCTGAGACTTACCACCATAGATTCCTTTTTCTCTCCTGCCCATTATTTTTGCTGTCCAGGCCATAAATTGTGCTCACATGTTTCTCATTTTCTTTTGAATCACTCAAGAATAGTGTATTACAATTCCATATTCTCATATTCCACAGAGTCCTCTGTCTCATCAAGTGTTAAATTATTTTCTTTTGTTGTGCAGTATTCATTCATAGATGCCTGAACTTGTTTACTTGATGTGAAGGCCATATTTTCTTTTGTTATTTGTTTTCCCTATTGACTTACCTGCATATGTTCAAAATCTTTGAGTTTTCTTCTTCTTGAGATCTTTGGCAGTTTGTTTGTTTTTTTCTCCCCTGATTTTCCCTTATTCATTTTCTGACTTTCTCCCTTCTGACAGTAGTTTCCTTGAGGGCTGGATCTCAGAGAGTCTTAGCCTCTCTGGCTGGACAATTCATAGTTCACCAACTTAAGTCTCAGCCCCAAGTGACTTTTCACATCAGAACTGACCCTAGCTAGATACTGTGCCCTTTTTCTCAGTCCTTCCCCCTCCCCCCTAGCATTCTGTCCTGTCCCACTCCTATTCTTTGGTTTCCCTGGCCTAACACTGGCAATTCGGAGTTGTACCATGCTAGTACCATGGGCTGTCTGCCCTGACATCTCTGGTGATAGGGTGTTATTTCTCTTGGCATGGGCACAGGCCATTTGGAGTTTTGCAGAGCTGGTGGATTGTGGCCCCCAGAAGGCTTTTGTTCCTGAAGGAAGGGCTGTGTCGGCCCTATCTGTCCCAGCAGGGAAACTTCCACAGTCCATGGCATTGGAAAGGGGGGAGGGTTGCACTGGTATTTGGGGATGGGTTTTGGTATAATCCCCTCTTGGGTCCTTTAGTCTACTAAGTAGCAGGCTAGTATGGGAGGTGGGAGAGAGATGCAGGGTGAACTCAGAGTCAGTGAGCATCAGTTCATGGGTTTGTTTGTTTTTTTTTACCTTCTTTGGATTCTGTGTATCCTAGACCATAGAGACAACTGAAGTTTTATTTTTGGAGCATAATTTCTGTTTTGGAGAGGTTTGAGACACAGTGAGGATCAGACATATTGTCTAGTCCTCCAACTTGTTGCTGACATGACCCAGAAGCCCCTTTGGTTTTCTAGGATATAGTTCCTCTAGGCCTGCTGACAAATTGTCGTTGGGAATAGCAAGGTGCTTTCTTATGAGTCACACTTATTTTGGGTTTCAACTCGTAACTATTTTTGTTCTGTCTTTCCTGATCAAAAGATCATTTTTCTCAGAGGAGAAAATGGCAGCAAGAGTTGGAAAGTTCTGTCTACTCCTTATTATTGATTATTAACTTCCCATCTACTCAGTATTCCCATGCCTTTCTGATCCTTCATTGGTCTCTAACAAGGCCCCCAAAAAAGTACTTTTTTTTGGAATCATAGTATCCTTTTGTATGTATCCTCTGTTGCCTATGCTTAATTCCATAATGTATCTGTGTATGTATACATATGTGTTTTATATAAAATATACGTACCTGTCATATATGAATATACATTGTACATATCTGTATGTGTGTGCTTTAAAAATCTAAGTTGATTAATGAGTTTTCTTCATAGCCACCCAGTTCTGTTTAACAACTTCCCTTTTCCTTGTTATGTGAATCCTGGAATACTCTCTCTCCTCACTTGGAAACCCAGGTTTCCTTCAAGACTCACCCTCAGATACCTTCATCTTCTGAAGTCCTTTTCCTGGTCCCCTCCAGCTGCTAAGTGCCTTACCCTCCAAGGCTGCTTTAAATCTACCTTATTTATGTGTATTTATTTATGTATACCTATGAAAGTAAATATTGTCACTCCCTATGTACTAGTCCTTGAGGATAGGAACAGTTTTGCTATTGTACAAACAAAATATACAGATATCTCTAGTGCCTAGCACAATGTCTAGAAAATGGTAGGTGCTTAGTAAATACTTGCTAAATAATATGATTAAAATATCCATTCCCTCTGACCAGAGATTCCAATACTAGACTTACATCCCAAGGAGATCATTCACTAAAAGAAAGGCCTGATATATACCAAAATATTTCTTTTTTTGTCAGATGGACATTTTCATTCATTTATTTCTTTTGCATTGATTTTTCAACCTTTCCTATTTTTTACGTTAGTACCTTTTCTCTCTGAAAAGCATCATTTACGCTTGTGTGATGCTTTTTTTAAATGTATTTTTTATTTTTGGTTTACAACACTCAGTTCCACAAGCTTTTGAGTTCCAAATTTTCTCCCCCTCCTTCTCCTCCCCTGTCCCCCACCAAGATGGAATGCAATCCGATATAGGTTCTACCTTCACGCTAAACTTATTTACAAAATAGTCAAGTTGTAAAAAATTATAACCAATGGAATGAACCATGATAAAAAGAGAACAAATAGTTTGCCTCAATCTGCATTCAGACTCCATAATTGTTACTCTGGATGTGGATAGCTTTTTCCATCCTGAGTCTTTTGGAGCTGTCTGTGCACCTTGCATTGCTGAGATGAGCCAAGTCAATCAAAGTTAGTCATCACAAATACCATGTGTCTGTAATTGTGTATAATGTTCTCCTGGTTCTGCTCCCCTCACTCAGCATCAGATCACGTAGGTCTTTCCATGTTATTATGAAGTCCATCTGTTCCCCATTTCCTATAGCACAATAGTATTCCATTACATTCACATACCACAACTTGTTTAGCCATTCCCCAATTGAAGGACATCCCCTTGATTTCCAATTCTTTGCTACCACAAAAAGAGCTGCTATAAAAATTTTTGTATACATGGGTCCATTTCCCACTTGCGTGATCTCTTTGGGATACAGCCCTAGAAGTGGTATTGCTGGGTCAAAGGGTATACACATTTTTATAGCCCTTTGGGCATAGTTCCAAATTACTCTCCAGAATGGCTGGATCAATTCACAACTCCACCAACAATGTAACAGTGTTCCAATTTTCCCACATCCTCTTCAGCATTTATGATTTTCCTGTTTTGTCATGTTGGCCAATCTAACAGGAGAGATGGGGTGCCTTAAAGTTGTTTGGATATGCATTTCTCTAATCGTGATTCAGAGCATTTTTTTTCATATGCCTATAGATATCTTTAATTTCATCCTCAGAAAACTGCCCGTTCATAACCTTTGACCATTTATCATTTGGGGAATGACTTGTATTCCTATAAATTTGACTCAGTTCCCTGTATATTTTAGAGATGAGGCCTTTGTCAGAGACACTGGTTGTAAAAATTCTTTCCTGATTTTCTGCATCCCTCCTAATTTTAGTTGCATTGGTTTTCTTTGTACAAAAACTTCTCAATTTGACATAATCAAAATTATCCATTTTGCCTTTCGTAATGCTATCTCTTGTGTCATGAATTCTTTGCTTTCCTGTAAATCTGATAGGTAAACTATTCCTTGCTCTCCCAAATTGCTTATAGTATCAGCTTTTATACCTAGATCATGGACCCATTTTGCCTTTATTTTGGTATACAGTGTAAGATACTGGTCTACGCCCAGTTTCTGCCATAATATTTTCCAGTTTTTGTGAAATAGTGAATTCTTAACCCAGAAACTGGACTCTTTTAGTTCAAAGTATTTCTTAACAGCACTTTTTGTGGTGGTAAAGAATTGGAAACAAAGTAGGTGACCATTGATTGAGGAAAGACTAAACAAATTGTGGCACATGAATGCGATGGAATATTACTGTGCTGTAAGAAATGATGAATGTGATGAATACAGAGAAGCATGAATGGGCTCCTTAGCACTTAGTTCAACAAGTGTCCTTGAAGAGTTTGGCTTTTGTTCCCTTTGAGTAATTCATTGAACCTTACTAGGTGCTAAGCCCCAGGCCCAAACCCCTATTAGGTGTAAAACCTTAGTGGGTGTGGATTGGCAGCTAAGGTGGGACCCAAGGTGGGGCTAACTCCAGGGAGGGCCTAGTTTACATGTCTAGGAGAGAAGAGGCTTTTAGACCACAGGGGTTTAAGTCCGCCTCTCTGTGACGATTCTAGGTCATGTGGGTGAGTCGCATGTGTGACTCAACCCTGATGCTGAAAAAGATACAAAAACCAGGGATTGGCTGTCTGTTCTTTAGAGCTGTCTTCCGCAGCAGTGGTGGTGTGTGACTCTGGGCCAGCCCTTGTTCTGAGCTCCTGGGCTGAACCTAGATGTTGGTAACTATGAATTGTATTGGGTCTGTCTGTTGATATTTGTAATTTGTATTTTGTTCTGAAATTCAGGGTGCTGGTTTTTTCCCCTGAACTAAGTGAATGCTGTCTGTATGCTGGATTAAAGTAAACTTGTCAACCCCTTCTCCTTGCTTTCCTTAGTTAAGAAGATCCAAAGAACCTGTGCTGTTGGCAGCTTTCTGGGTGCTGACTGTGGGTGGATCTTACACCCCCACAGAAGCTGCTAGCCAGATTGTTGAAACAAGACTTCAATGAACAGATAGAATTCTGAAGCAAGCAGAGGGAAGAAAACAACATACACAGTGACTACAATAATGAAAACAGAAAGAACCACCACAAAACAATCAAAAGTGAATGTTGCAAAATAACAAAAGGTAAATATGGCCCCAAAGAAGAGACATGAGAAGATGCCTCTTCCCCTCCCCCATCCTTTGCAAAGGTGAAGGATCCATGAGGGTGAAATACTGCCTATATTTTCAGCTTAGATAGATGGATGGATGGATGGATGGATAGATAGATTTTGCTTTTCTTCCTCTTTAAAAAAAAGTTGTTACATGGAATGGCTGAGAGTAATTGGGGGAAGAATACAGAGGGGAATTTGAGTGATCTAAAAACAAAAAATCAAATGTTTGATTGATTGAATCATTTGTGTTTGTCTTCAGAATTGCATTCTTGAGCTTCCTGTCCTCTAAGGTCTACTTCCTCTGTAGATTTAAGTCCATTAGATCTTACCTAGCCTTTCTATGAGCCTTTTAATATCCATTCTCCCCAAATCTAAGCCATACCCATCAGAATCTTTACTTCTCTATCATTAATCCTAAGATGAAATGGTTATGTTCTAAGGGTTCCATCATTTGAACTTGAGCAATCAATATCTCCCTCTCGGTCAGAATCATGTCCAGAATACCCATTCCCCATTCCCCATGTCATTTCCTCTAGCTTTTTAAGAATAAAATCAGCATTAAGGCAAGTCAAGGATTTATCAACTGTTCTGTTTTAGACGAAGGGGGTACCTCTAGCAGATGTCTAGATAACCGAAGTCCCCTAACACTTCTGTGGCATATGACTCCCTGCTAGATTTATGTTTTCCCTCTTGCACTCCTAATCAGCTTCCTACTTCTGTACATGTGGTCCAGAGTATTTTTTATTTTTGTCCCAGACCATGACTTCCCTCAGTATGGGGAACCTCCCTAATGTGAAAGCTCCATCAATACAGATCAGCATCTGTAGCATATAGTCTTAAAGTGTTGCTTGGGCCATTGAGAAGCTAAGTGGCTCACCCATGATCACACAGTAAGTATGTATCAGAGACAAGACTTAACAAACCCAAGTCGTCTTGGCTTCAAGTCCAGGAAGGCTCCAAGGCCAAACATGAGAGTTTCTCTCTCAGTGTAATATCACTTCTGTTTCTCCCTTGATTGATCCTCATCCAAATACTCTCTTCCATGCTTCCCCATTTGAGTTCCTGTATAGCTTTACAATATCCTCTTAATATACAATGCTATTCTATTACCCTTCATACTTATTCAATAATAATAGCATTTGTGTAGTGCTTTGGGGTTTGCAAAGTGCTTTGCAAATAGTGCTTCATCTTATCCTCACAACAATTCCATAAAATGCATGCTATTATTATCCCCATTTCACATATGAAAAAGCCAAAGCTGAGAAGCAGCTTCCCTAGAGCCTCAGGCCTTCTGTCTACGATGCCACCTGCTGCCTCTGTTCCTTCTAAATAAAGTTTACCTTTTTTGAAACATAACCCAGTCTGAGCCCATTCTCACCAAGTCTCAGTGATGCCTCTGATGTGAATTTTGCCTCTGTTTGGTAGGATTTATCATTCTTACTGCTTTTTACCCATAATTCATATATTTGAATATAGGTGTCTGAGGTCATGGTGCTCTCTGGAAAGTATGCAGAAAAATTGACTTCATGCAGATGGACAACTTAACACCTTTCTTTTTCTAAGACCCATTTGGAAACAAGATAAAAACTAAAAGAAAACTTACTAAACCTCCACCTCCAACCTCACTAATGTTGTTCAGTCATTTTAGTCATGTCTAACTCTTTGTAACCCCATTTAGGGTTTTCTTGGCAAAGATACTGGAGTGGTTTGCCATTTCCTTCTCCAGGTCATTTTATAGATGAAGAAATAGAGGCAAACAGGCTTAAGTGACTTGCCCAGGGTCACACAGCTAGTAAGTATCTGAGGCCAGACTTAACTCAGGCGTTCCTGACTCCAAGCCTGGCACTCTATCCACTGCACCACCTAGCTGCCCTAGTATTTCTGCTTCCTTTTTATTTTAACTACTTGGATATGAAAAATATAACAAAAGTCTACTGCTCTTATTATTAGGATATTACAAGTGACTCATCACTACAGGTTCACTGGATTCAAGACAGGAAGAGACTTTAATGTCCATCTGGTCTAATTCCTTAAAGAAGTACAGTAGCTTGCCCAAAATTTCATAGGTTTTTTCTAAGTAGTAGAATTACTAGGGATTCAAGCCCATACCTTCTGATGCTGTAGCCAGCACTTGTTCCCACCATACAAGAAGGTTGGCCATGAGGCAATGAGTTTGGGGGTCACAGTAACTCAGGAAAACAGTCTGCTAAGCCAGAGATAGGTTGTGATGTGGGTCAAACGAGGGCATGCCCATGCTGGAGGAATCCTAGTTCCTTCTAGAATTGAAATAAACCATTACTAACATCTCATATATGTCCCTTCCTCTTTAACATGTATTGGTTCCTAAAAATACATCATTTTTTCTTTAACATTGATATATGTGGATATTGATATAAATATTGATATTGATATGAATATTGACAGTGATAGAGACTTCCCCGTATCTGTACATCAGACTCTGTCCAGCTTTTCTCTCCTTCTGTAACATGAATTCTATGACTAAATAGTCCCTGCCCCTAAAGTTCCTATCATTTCTAGTTCAGTAACCAATATCATAACCTTCTTTGAGTATGGTGAGAAACAGTGTGGTAGAGTGGGGAGCAAGCCTATCTGGAGATAAGAGTTAAATCCTGCCTCCTTCCCACATATAATAAGTAGGTGACTTTGGGTCCTTGGCAGCTCTCTAAGATAGTAAGTTGCAAAACAGTTACAGATCTATATTGGTAGAAGGAGTTTCCTTACCAAGGAGGCTCCCAACATGATCAAAATCATAGATCTGGACCAAATTACACATATTATGTGTTACAAATATACACATATATGAGTAAGAACTTACTATCTGACCAAAGTTAGATATTTTTTTTAAATGAAGGTTCTATGGTTTCAAGAAGTTTAAAACCCTTAGGTTCATTTATGCGTTCATTCAGAAAGCATTTACTAAGTGCTTGCTAAGTGTCAGGCACTTGTAACTGGACAGGGGGAATACAAAGAGAAAGGCTATTAACCTAGATTCATGAGCTAAATCTGGTACAAAATAGCCTCGATGGTTCTTCCTTCAAAGGACTTACATGTCACACTCTAATACTTTGCTCCTTATTAGACCTTTTTTTCATCTAGGAAATCTATCTAAATTCCTTAGACTGATCTCTTCCTGGCCATTTTAACTAATATCACATAGGGCCAGAGAAAAAATAAAACCCTTATTTCTGCCCTTTGCCCTCATTTCTAGTACTTGCCTTGAATTCTCTCTTGGTTTTACAAAATTGAGACTGCACAGCAGAGCTCAACATCTAGCCTGTTCTTTTTTTAATTATTTTTTAACTAACATATCTACTTTCTCTCCTTTCTACCTCATACCCCATTAGAAAAGAAAAAAAGAAACAAAATCTTTGTAACAAATATGCTTAAGCAAATTTAGCTAATTTCCTCAAGCAAAATTAATTCCCTCATTGGCCATTTCCAAGAAGTATATAGCTCATTCTGCACTCTGAGTCTATCATCTCACTAAGAAGTGTGTATTAGTCATCCACCATGTATAAGGCATTGTGCTACATACTGGGAATAGAAAGACTGATGGGAAAGATTACAACATGCAAAAAGTTAAGTAAATACATGATTTTTTCAGGAGAGAGAAGGCACCATTATTAACTGGGGAGATCCACCAATTTAGGAAGTACCATAAACACTATGGTAAGTTTCCCTTGTGTGGAGAGATGACAGATGGGCAAGCCCCTTCAATGGATTCAAAAGGAGATAATGCAATAATAGTAAATATAATATCTAACCCTTCTGTTAAAGGACTGGACTAACTCATTGACTTTTCCAGTTTTTATTGTCAATTACCCTTGAATGTATTCCATCCTATTAATCATTGAACATTTACCGTGAAACCTACACCACCCATATCCAGTAACGGCTTGAGTAAAAATGGAAAATACCTTCACATATATTATATGTATATAAATATAAAATGAGGAACTTGTGGCAGGCTTCTCATAAAGTCATAAAATAGTTCAGGAAAACCTTGGGTAGTCCATAAAAGGCAAAAAAAGGTGTTTTCCTTACCCCGAGATTATTTTTTTTCCTGAGGATTCCAGTATATTTTCATAAGTGTTTCATAAGGGTATTTATTTAACAATACTTTTACATTTAAAAAAATAGGCTGAATGTGCCATATAGTATTAACCCTTGTCAATTAAAATTGTTCAAATCTTAGAAAGTGAAGGACACAGAAGCTGAACAAGTACGCAAAATGAGCCTCAGACCTTTCACTTGAAGTAAGTTATTTTGTTTCATTTTTTAAACAAAAGGAAGAAGTCCTAAGAAAACAGGATTTCCCAACCATTCAATAGGGCTACTGATTAACTATAGGCTCTGAGACCACATTCAATTCTTCCTAAAATAGTTCTGAACAAATTATTTTCTCCTGTAATTTCTATGATTTAGATAGGAAATTCTATGGTTTGGACAGGAAATTCCAATGGGAATAAAAAAATCTATGTTGATAATTGCCAAATCTGATCCCCATTTCTCAATCTTCATCTTTCTTGAATCCCCTTGAAATATTTGGTACCATTGACCACCCTAGGATTTTTAAATATTGCTCTCCTGGTTCTCTTACCTTGTCTGACTGTTTCTCCTCAGTCTGTCAGTCATCATCCATGTTGCATCAACTGACTGTCCTGGGTCTTCTTCTTTTCTCTCTCTACATTCTCATTTCATGATTTCATCATCTCCTCTCTGCCAATGACTCCGAAATCTATATATCCATCATAGTTTTGTGAAGCTATGGATCCACATCATAAACTGAATATGGGACATTTAATATTGTAAGCCGCATAGGCATCACAAACTAAACATATCCCAAATAGAACTCATCTTCCCCACCCCCAACACTCTTCCAAACATCCCTATTACTGTGAAGGGCCCCTCTATCTTTCTAGACATTCAAATATGCAGCCTCAGTGCCATCAATGCCATCCCTGACTCCTCACATTCAGTCCAAATATAACCAGTTTCCAAAGCATCTCAATATTTTCTCTCCTCACCGCTCATATATTCACCACTTTACTTCAGGGCCTCATCACCTCTTGTCTGGTCTATCACATTAGCTTATTTGGTATCCCTACACCAAGTCTTTCCCCATTCCAATCCATCTTCCAAATAGCCATCAAAGTGCTTTTCCTAAAGTATATTTCTGACTGTCATCATCCTCCCCTCCCCTGCACTGAGTAAGCTCCTTAATACCACTAGTATCAAAGCATTTACATCTCTTCACAACTTGGAAACTGCATTTCCAATCTTCTTACACATTAACCCACCCCCTCCCCCTAGCCCCAGGAAACTTCATAGTGGCCTACTTGTTCCACACTCATGTTGTTCTATCTCTTTTGCATTGGCTGTCCCCCATGCCTGGAATGCATTTATTACTCACCTCCAACTTTCAGAATCCCTGGTTTCTTTCAAAACTCACCTCAATGCTACCATCTATCTACATGCAGGTCTGCATCCCTTCAGCTCCTAGGGCCTTCCCTCCCAAAATAGCTAGCATTTAGCTCTTCATTCATTTATTTAACTTCCAAAGTAAAATCGTTTTCATTTGCACACAATATGCATATAGTTACACACATTGTCTCCCTCCATTAGTATGTAAACTCCTAAAGGCATCAACTGGTTTCTCTTCTGTCTTCTGTCCCCAGTGCCTAGTCCAGGGCCTGACATATAGCAGGCTTTTTAATAAATATTTGTTTCTCAGTCAGGTGACTGATTCCTCCTGGCTTTCTGTTGTCTACTAACTAGCATGACATTCCCTAGCATGACATTCAAGACCCTCCACAATATGGCCACTTCATCCCTTTCCCTCACTATCTCACATCATTCCTTTCTCACATTTTTCTACACAAGACAAACAGGACTACTCTCTGTCCCCCCTCCACATTCCATGTTTTGTCACCTTCAGACTTTTCTTCAGAGTGTTCCCTATCTCTGGAATGAAATTCTCCTCGTCCTTTAAGAGACAAAATCATGAAGGGTTCTTGAAGTGAAAAGCTTAACTACAAGGAATTGTGTGTATATCTAACACCACCCTTCATGTTCAGGAAATTTTAATTTCTAATATAAATATCAAGAGATATAACCCACACATAAATAAAAGCTCTTTGGGGGAGGGGAAATCTTCCTTAATTTCTAAGAGATTAAAGGGTCCTGAGACTAAAAATTTTGTTGTAGAGCAATGAAGAACCTTCGTGATTTGGGGGGGAGGGTCTAAAGTCTTCCTATAAATTAATAAGGCAAGATAGTGTCATTTGAAGAGCACAGTGGACTTAGAGTCAGAGGGACTGAAAATGTGTGATGAAATAAGTTTTTATTGATGTCTTCTGTTTTTTACATCATCATAGTTATCCCCAGTATCTTTCCCAGAGAGTCATCCCATATAAGAAATAGTATTTTTAAAGACAAAAAAAAAAAGATGAGAGAAAAAATCAGCATGATTAATGAATACCTTGAAACAGTCTTAAAGAATGCAATGTGTAACACTTGTGGACCTCCACAAAGAGGTTGTTTGGAGATATCTTTTCATTTTGAGGGTGTCTTCTTTTGAGTCATGCTTTTATAAATGTGTTATATTCATTTTTTTTTCTGTTTGTGATTCTTTCCATGTATATTGTTGTAGTTGCTGCATTGTAGTACACTGTATACTGTTTTCTTAGCCCTGCTTACTTCACTCTGCATCAGTTCATGAAGATCTTTCCATGATTCTCTGTATTTGTCACTTGCATCAATTCTTACAGCACAGTAATATTCCATTACATTCCTGTACCACAATTTGTTTAGCCAGTTGATGGGCATCCACTTTGTTTTTCAATTCTTAGCTATCACGAAAAAGTGCTGCTATAAATATTTGCTATATGAGAACTTTCTTCTTATCGATGGTTTCCTTGGGGAATAATGTCATGATCCTTTATGTGTTGAAAGATATTTATTTAAATGGAAGCATTTAGTAGACAAATATAGTTGTTTGAATTAATGTTTAATGTCAAATAAGATATTCAACTAAAAATTATTGGTGAGGAAACAGTAATAGTGATCTGAATCAAGACTAGAGCCTTAAAATTATTAAATGGGTATGCTATCTACCACATGGAAGAAGTAATTGAATTTTTGATGAAAACCAAAAATAATGGGCTGCTTTGCATGCAGTACATAAAAACTTGTGGTGAGACTAGTATTTACAATAATTATTTGTGTCTGGATTCTAAAGAAGTTGCTTTTTCCTGAACGCAGTCCCATAAACTCTTTTGAAATGGTTGCCAATTATTTCCAAGAAGAGGAACTCCTTAAAGGTCATCATTCTTCAGCAGAGTTGCCTGAAGTCAAAGGGAAAAAAGGGGGAAAAAGGATCCTGTGCATCCATTCTTTGTGATCCTGGGAACACCAAAGTTCCAACTATTACATGTGAGAAAAATCTGGGAAAAAATGTTTCTATCAGTGAATTATACATATATCATGAAAAGACCTTAAGAAGTTAACCAATAGATCTACCTTCTTAAGGTAGGATAATACTTGGTCAATTTCAGACATTTAAACATTTGAACTTTAATTTTTTTAAATTTATTTACATTGCTTTCACTTTTCAACATACTTCCAATATAACCTAAGGAAAATGAACCAACTTGACCATGTCTGACAGTATATAACCCTATTTCACATCCATAGTGCATTACCTTTCCATCAAGAAGGTATGTTTTATCATCAGTCACCATAGCTAAGATTGACAAGACTTTAAAGTTTTTGTCTTATTTTTATTTCTGCCTTTTGTTTTTACTTTAAATTCACTTCAAATTGCTCACCCAGTGAGCAATCTCTTGTAACAAAGATTAAAAAAAGAGAGGGTAAAAAAAGCATTTCAACAACACCAACCAACACATTAACTATATCAACAATTTTTGCAGTACCCCACACCCAGAGTCACCCACCTCTTAACAGAGGGGAGGGAGGTACATTTGCATAACAATTCTTCAATAGCCTGTCATTTTATGAAGGAAATGCAAATACCAATACCGACCCTCTACTTTCTAGCTGAGAGACCCTGAGCAAATCAGTCCATCTCCAAGGGCCTTGGTTACTCTATCTGCAAAAACAGGGATAATAATATTTGTATTACCTACCTCATAGGGTTGTCATAAAGACCAAAAAAGATAATGTCTGTGAAGTGCTTTGCAGCTAAAAGCTTCTCTATAGACAATAAGCAATTGCTATTATCGCTTTATCATCATAACCCCCAGGGAAATAGGATGTTCATTAAGCATTTACTCACTTATAGTGCGAGGCACTGGGCTACAAATAAAAGCAAACAAGACAGTCTCTGGAGCTTATAATCCAATGGGAGACAAAAACACATGAAGGGAAGGTAGAAATAAGAGTGGTACAGCAATATGTGGAAAGCGGACTGGAGGCCTGGGCCCTGGCCCAGCAAGGTAAGAGAGAATCAGCTCACCTATCAGAGCCAGGGGACTCAGATACCAGAGTCCAACGTTATAGTTGGGAAGAGGTAGAAACGATATTTCCAGTGGGGAAAGGTGGCACTAGGGGGGTCCAGGAAGAGCAATGGAGGCCTTGATCCTGATAACAAAATCCCAGGAAGATTAATAAACTTTCTTATGATCACACAGCCTGGAAAAGAGAGGGCAAAACAGCAGCAGCTGCATTTTCTAGCTCCAGCTCATATCTAAGACACACACACACACACACACAGAGAGAGAGAGAGTGAGAGAGAGAGAGAGAAGAGAGAGAGAGAGAGAGAGAGAGAAAGAGAGTCTGAACCATTACAAGACTCTATTTGATTTACATCATAGTTCCATTCTTATTTTTTTAAACCACAGCATTCATTATGATTTATAGCTTCAGTAAGGTCTCTGTCTCTGAGTTGAAGAATGTTATTAACAATTAAAAGCCATGGGAATCCTTTCTAGGTAAAGTTGCAAAAACTTTACTGTAAGATGCAAACTTTTCCCTCTTTAGAGATAGGAAAACTGAGGCCCTGAGGGAGAGCTGATTTGTTCAAAGTCAGCAGGTAGAAAGTGGAAAGTCAGGTTTAGAACTAAGATTTTCTACTCTTTATAACATTCCAAGCCACTGGAGAAGAGTTAAGGAACTGTACCTTCTTCCCTTCTTTGGAGGATTATGGGTATAGAACAGGGGTGGAGAACCTGTGGCCTCGAGGCCACATGTGGCCTTCTAGGTCCTTGGGTTTAGCCTTTTGACTGAGTCCAAGTTTTACAGAATAAAATATTGTTCTGTGAAGTTTGGATTCAGTGCCCCACATGTGCCCTTGAGGCTGAAGTTTCTCCAACCCTGGTGTAGAATATTACATACACTATTAGATATAGTCAGCATGTTGGTTGGTTCATCAAAATCTAGAGAGTGACTGGAGAGGAGGTAAAGGGCTAGGTACTGACATGAAAGTTATAAAAAAAAAAAAAAAAGGGAGGGGGACAGAGGAAGGAGGAAATGAAAGAGAAGACATTTGCATGCTGCTTCCTGAAATTGTGAGAGACTATGGACAGTAAAAAACCCCTGAGGAACAAGGAGGAAGGTAAATGCTGGAATTGGACTCTAAAGATTGACAGTAAGCATGTTAGTCACAGGCGGTATTCAGAATTATTCACTTAAGTTGTTTTAAATAATAAATATTGCTGAGTACCTGCTATGTGATAATCAGGACTACAAACATTTATCTAGCACTATTAAGGGCAAGGCACTAAGTTAGGTATTCGGAATTATTCACTTAAGTTGTTTTAAATAATAGGTATTGCTGAGTACATCCTATGTGATAATCAAGACAGCAAACATTTATTAGGCACTATTAAGGGCAAGGTACTAAGTTAGGACTGCCTTTAAAAAACAAAAATAAAGCATCTCCAAGCTCTCAAGTAGTTTACGATGAAGGAATGCAATGAAGAGACTATGGAGGACATAAAAAAATAATAATTATAATCAACAGAGTTTTAAAGTTTGCTATATACATTATTATTACAACATAAAAATGAAACATATTATCATTATATTAAGTGATAAAGTATGTAAATTGCTTTACAAACCTTTAAGCTCTATGGAAATGTGAACTATTTTTATTATTATTAATAATAAAAGTGTATAAATGTGAAAATATGTTTAATATGAATGTATATGTATAGCATATATGAAATTGCATGCCCTATTGGGGTGGGGAGAGGGCACGGAGGTGGAGAAAATTTGGAACTCAACATCTTGTGGAAGTGAATGTTGAAAACTAAAAATAAATTAATAAATTAATAAAAACCGTTTGGTAGAATTCACTTGTAAAAAAATAATAAAAGTGTATAAAACAAAAATCCCTGCCACAGAATCACAGACTTAAACCCTACAACCTTAGAACTGAAAGTGGATTTTGAGATTATTTAATTCAGCATCTTTTATCCCTCTGGTGATTTCTGGCCTCATCAAGGAGATAAAACAGATGAAGAGTTCATTGAGAAAGCAAAGCAGCCTGGGCTCAGCACAACATGAGTGGGACATGCTAGGTGCTCTTTGACAAAAAGAACCCACCTCACCTCTGCCTCTCTCCCTTCAAGATTCTGATTAAATGTCACCTTTTTCAAGGGGTATTTCCCGATTCTCCCAGTTGTTAATATCAGCCCCAATCATTGTGTATGTGTATATTGTATATGTGTGTATATGTGCATGTATGTGTTTACATGTTTGTATGTGTTCTTCCATATGCATGTGTATGTATGTGATTGCATGAATATGTGTATATTTGTTTATATGTGTGTTTACATATGTATATATGTACATGTATGCGTATATATGTATGTGTGTGCATATATGTATGCATGTGTGTAAGTATATATGTATGTATAAATGTTTGTATTTTCATTTTTGCACATATACTACATTCACTTATCTGTGAATATGTGAGTTACTTGAGGGCATGAACTTCCTTATGTTTGTATTTGTCTTCCCAACAGGAAGAGGGAGGGGCGGTTTGCCACAGTAGTTACAGCTTCTTAAATAATAGTTCCATCTCTACTCAAAAGCTCTCCCTCTTTCAGGATTATGCCCCTACAGTCAAGGTGGAGGGGGGAGGAGGAGCTGGAGAAGACAGAGGTGTGTGTAGGTGGGTGGAGAGAGACAGAGGAGAGACAGAGACAGAGAGTCAGAGGGAAGAGAAACAGACAGATAGAGAGACAGAGAAAGAGAGAGAGACAGAGGCAAAGAGAGAGAGAGACAGAGAGAGACAGAGACAGAAAGACAGAGACAGAGAGACAGACAGAGAGAGAGAGAGAGATGAATCTACAACTTCCTGTAGGCACAATGCTTTACTGCTTGATTTTTCTCCATCAATTATTTTCTATTTCTCCTTCCCTGGAACACTCTGGAACTCTGAAAGTAAGACTTCACTAAAGTTAAAAGAGAGAACATCTAATAGTATGAGGTGGTTGAGTGTATATAAGCCATTAAATAAGTCAGGAAAAATGAGGATTGAAACAAAGCCATTAATTCTAGTGACTAGAAGGCCACTGGTAGCCACGGAGAGCACAGTCTTAGTAGAGTGATGGGGTTTAATATGTTGCCTTTGCTAGAAACTTAAAAAAGAAGAAGAAGGCATCTGGAGGAGCAATACCTCAACCCAAAAGAATGAATCTTTAATGGCAAAATTTCATGTATACATGGCAGGCCACTTGCTATGTTTACTATTAAGGCCAGCCCCAGACATAGAGTGCAAACTAAATTAAAGTATTGTTTAGCTGCACCTACGTGGCCAGTTTTAGTCAAGCTGGAAACCAGACATGGAGTGCAAATTAGCCTTTTAAGGTTAAAAAAGAGTTTCCCCAAACTGCACTAAATTAATTTATAAAATGTTTTAATAGTTTTGAGTGATGACATCCACTACCCATGCTGTTTACCTTGGAACAGAGGATGAAAATAAACTCAACTTTTAAGAGGAAGGATGGTTTAGTAGAAAGAGCAATGGAGTTAGAGTCAGGACATGTGTTTCTACCTTGTCTTTGTCATTCCCTACCTGTGTGATCCTGGCCTGAGCCTCTGTTTGCTCACCTGTAAAATAAAAGGGTGTCAAAAAAAAAAGGTCAAGCTGCTGTCATTCGGTTGGTTTCTGCCCACTGCAGCTTAGAAGCCGCTGTTCGGAGCCACGCTGAGATGACTGATCCCTACCTTCTGTGACAGGAACTTTGGAAAGTGAGAAGAGTCGATGGATGAGAGGATGGGCCTCTACAAATAAGAATATGTATCAGTAGGGGTTGTGTTTGATTACAAGGAAGAGGTCTTATGCCATATTCTATACTATATTATACAGTTGTGTTGCCAAGCAACCTTATTTGAACTGCAGCTTACCGTATTTCCCCATGTGTAAGATGCACCCCTTTTCGAAAAATTTGGGGTCTAAAAACTGGTGCGTCTTATACGGCGGTTGTAGATTTTTTTTTACTTGCATTTCCCGCTTTTTCGTGCTTGTTGTCCTTGCACTCATTGTTTCGCATTTGTTACCGGTATATATAGGTTACATTTTGCCACGTTCTGCCCAGAAATGGCATAGAAAAGATTTTCGTACAGTGCTAAATTCAAGTTAAAAGTGATCCAGTTTGCAAAAGTGAATGGAAATTGTGCTGCTGAACCTAAGTTTGATCCTCCTCCAACTGAGAAAACAATCCAAGACTGGCTATGGGAAGAAGAAACCCTACTGAAAACTCCAGGGCAGAAGAAGGCCATGAGAGGCAAGCCAGCAAAATGGCCTGATTTAGAGAGGGAATTGAAGATATGGATTGAAGAGCAAAGGGCAATTGGAATTCCTGTGTCCACAAAGATGGTTCAGCATGAGACAAGAAGAATTGCTGATGAAAAAGAAGTTACTGATTTCAAAGGAGGACACAAGTGGTGCTTCAGTTTCATGAAACGGAATGGACTAAGCATGTGTACATACACCACACTTGCCCAAAAGATAACTGAAAGCTATGAGCAGATGAATAAAACTTGAGTTCGATAACTTTATGTAATACATTTTTTTTCAAATTTCGGGCCCCAAAATTAAGGTGCATCTTATACATGGGGAAATACGGTAATTTAGTTTCAGTTCGGATTGGTTCAGAAATGACATAGTCTGAAGTTTTATATATATATATATATATATATATATATATATATATATATATACACACACACACACACATACATATGTATAGAAAGAGTTCTAGAATTTATTAATAATAATAAAGGTCTCAATCAGTAAGTCCCAGCACTTATGTCACAATCAATAAATCTCAATAGTTACATCACAATCAGGAAGTCTCAATAGATATGTTATAGTCTTACCACATTGATCAGCACTGATGGGGGAATCCTCTACGTCTGGATCATGGGGCTGGGGAGTCACGGGTCAGCCTCCAGAATCCCGATGGGAAGGTCCTGGGCTATGCATCCGCACCACAAAGTGGGGCAGGGGGACTCCCAAAGATCAGGATTAGCCGCCTTTAGTAGTTTCTTCTAACCGAGAAGGCATTTTGCCAATTAAATGTGCGATCAGTGGGAAAGGAGCTGTTTTCAAAACATCCTTGAGAGCATTTCTGTTCAGGAATGTCTGATTCCGGGAGGGGTCCTCCCCCATAGCAAACATCATAAGAAGTCCTTCAACGTCTGGCTAGGAATAAGATTAGACTCAGATTGCAGGCATATCGAGCAAGGTCAGAATGTCCTAATGAATTTATCCATTACAACAGTATACACAGTAAGATCCTGAAGCCCTATTAGATAGTGTTGAAATAACAACTAAATATCTGTGATGGGCAGCTAATTACTTTTTTTAGCAGACTGTGTTTATTCAATCCAATCAATTCTATAAGAACCCAATATTAAAATTATCTTTCCTTCCCTACTCAACAAACTCCAGTGTCTCCCTTTTGCTTTTGGGATCAAATACAAATTCTTATATTTCGCTTTCAAAACCCTTCAAAATCCAACTTTCTTTGTTTAGCATTCCTAAAGTTCAGCCTTTCTGAAGTCTAACCACATTCACCTTCTCACTGTTTTTAACCCACATCCTACCATTTCCCATGCATGCCTTTGCATTGGCTCACCCCCATGATTCCCTCTTTACTTCCACCTTTTAGAATCCTTTGTTTCATTCAAAACCCAGCTTCAAGTGCCACCTCTTCCTCTGAAACCCCTTCCTACTTCTCTCAGTTACTAGTACTCTCCCCTCCCCAAATTGCTTTGTCTTTATTTTGCACATGTAAGTTGTGTGTGCTGCCCATTCAAGATATTGATATCTACATGGATTGTCTAAATCAGTCTTCTGGGGGTCATTGATAGACACTATCTGAAGTCTAGACTGCCCCTGAAGAGAGAACCCAGTAGAATAGCTGGGAGGAAGGGGAAGAAAGGCTGGCAAGCCCCTGAGTGCCACCAAGCTGGGCATTCTTTCCTCCATTTTCCAAGTCATTACTAGACTAGATGTATATCCATCTGTCCATCCAGCCTCCCAATATAGATGATTTTGGTGTACATAGATTCAGGACAAAGCCACATCCCAGAAGGTACTCCTTAAAGAGGGGAAGAATGCCCCAAGCCTATACTCACTGGCCTGGCCTTTTCCCATCAAAAGACCTTCCTAAATAATGAATAGTAAGTAAATTCATTTATTCTAGTATATAGAAAACAGAAGTCAGATTATAATATACCAGAAAATACATAGAGTAAATGAGTTCTTTAGTAAGATAGGATCTCAGCTCAATCAAGAGAGAAGCATTCATCTTATCCAACAGGAAATTCCTTAAAGTCCCTATAGAGACAAATTGGAAAACAGGGACATGTTGAGGATCTGGCTTCCTTTACAAGTCCACAGATTCTAAAACCTGTCTTTCTTCCCACATGGCTGGAGTTAGTCTCTAAAAGAGTTTGGCACAACATATGTCCTCTCTCAAAGAAGGAATGTCACTCCCCTCCAAAGCTCTCACACCAGCTCTACCCCTCATGTAGGCATATAGCATTCAAAATTCTCTCTACCAAACAGATTTCTTCTGCATATACAGTGCTATGCAAAATCCCCCAGGATTAGCTGGGAACCTGAACTGAATAGATATTTCATATATACTTATACACATAAATGTTCTCTATTCCCACCCCTAATAAAGTAAGTTACTTAAGGTCAGGCACTTTCATTTTTGTCTGTGTACCTCCAACACTTATTGATTAATTCTATTTGTATCCAAATTCATTGATGGCAAAAAAAGAAAAGGGTAGGTTTTTAAATTTCTTCTTCTCATTCTCAAATCTGATACAGTTCAATTAAAAAAAGTGGTAATATGCCTGTAACTTCAGTTTCCATTATGGTTCCCTTTTCTCTGCAAACACTAACATTGATAAAAAGCTTTGAAACTCTCAGATTATCCCTATGAAGGTTTTTTAAATTCTAATTTAACTCTTTTTTTGGTCACTGTTTTTCTCAATGGTTATAGTCTGCTGTACGCTATCTATAATCATGGGATTGTATGACTCAGGAAGGGGAATTTTCCACCATTGAAACAGGGATTTTCCTATTTTTTTTTCAATTATTCTCCCATGCACTCAATCATTTTTTGTTCTCCTTATCTTTTAAATCTGAGAAGGAACATGAAGGAATAGTGGATAGAGATCCCTCATCACTTGCTTTCAAGTTCTGTATCTGACACATATTGATTGATGACGTGGGCAAATTACTTAATTTTTCTGAGTCTCTAGGCAACTCTCTAAAACTATAAATCACAGATGCAAATCTTCATTGGTAGAGGGAGTTTCCTCACCAGAAGTGCCCTTCACCAATGAAATCATCATTCTAGACAAACAAAAAACCAATAAATCTTTAAGCCTACATACACATCCCTATAGTTCTTCTTTCATAATGTCTTATGTATCTGACTGCCCAGAGTTTCATTCATCCTCCACATTACAACTAAACTTACTGTCCTGAAACATTCCTGTGCTCAGAAACTGTCCTGTTCTACATCAATCTGCTCTAGGGGCCAAATGGGAAGGCCTTTGGGACTAAAATCTGGAGGGCCTTTATGGTGGTGGTTTGCCGGGGAGGGGAGTCTATATAGATAGGTGGGACAGGTAGGTGGTATAGAGTGTCAGCCCTGAAGTCATGAAGACTCATCTTCCTGAATTCAAATCTGGCTTCAGACACTAGCTGTGTGACCCTGGGCAATTCACTTAACCCTGTTTGCCTCAGTTCCTCATCTGTAAAATAAGCAGGAGAAGGAAATGGTAAACCACTCCAGTATTTTTGCCAAGAATATTCCAAATGGAGTCATGAAGAGTCAGATCCAACTGAACACACACACACACACACACACACACACACACACACACACACACCCAGAAAGAGAGAGAGAGAGAGAGAGAGAGAGAGAGAGTGAGAGAGAGAGAGAGAGGGAGAGAGAGATGGTTGTAGTGAAAATGATGAGTGGGAGTTTGTTTACAGTATGGACTAGTGAATGTAGAGTCTTTGATCAGAGACACCAGAGATCAACAAGTGAACAAAAGAGTCACACCCATTTGACTGAAGTCCATTAGTAAAAGAACAACTACTTTCTAGAAAAGTTTTGGATAAATTCAGGTGCAGGTCCAGGTGGAAATTCTCAGCTCAACAAGTAGGGTTATATTTCCAGTTCTTTTCATACATCATAAGATTTCAAACTGGAAGGAACTTTAGTGATCATCTAAGATTCTGAGACAGAGAGCTAGAAAGAATCTCAAACACCATCTAGCCCTTCTGCTTTATTTTATAGACCACGCAAATGGAGCCCAGGGAGGATAGATGGCTATCTTTAAAAAAAATAAAAAGCAAAGTTGTGGTTTGGGCATAGATCCTTTGACTCCAAAGGGCAGATGGGTGACACAGTGGATAGAGCCCTGGGCCTAGAGGCAGCATCTTTATCATACCAGCACAGCCTAAGCCTCCAGGCTATTTCAGTGACTTAAATCAGAATCACCTGGTATGACTCAGTATTACCTTTCACTTATAAGGTAGCAAGTCACCAAATTTCCCCTATGAAAACAATAGTATTTATTCCATGGTCCTTAATTTCCAGTTATGTGATTTTTATAATTTTTTTTACAATCTTGTAATGGTTACACAGAAATGAACTTGAGACCATAATACCCTTAAACTATTAATCATTTCTCAAAATGATCCCATACAACATTCTGTATCTTTGAAAACTGTATTTCTTCATACATATATTTCATCCATTTTTAATTAATAAAAGTTCTTTGTCCCTTTAAGTCATCAGATATTCACATACAAATGAAACATCATTTTTGTCTTTTACAAGGTGAATTGAGTCTTCACTTTCATGCTATAGTTCTATTCTAAACTGCTCAAATTCAATCGGAAAACTGTTTCTTCAGACACATATTTTCTTTTCCTGCTCCTTTTAGCCTTCAAACTATTTATCTATAAAAATAGTAATACCTTTTATCCTTTACCAGTTCATTTAACTTTTTTTCTTCACTCAAAAGTATCTTTTTCTACCTCATTCAGCAATACTTTGTGGCAGTACTTCAAAGGGACAATACTTTAAAGGGGCAGTGTTTTAAACAGACTGTTCCTTTAAAAAGGGAGAGCTGAAAACATAGGTTCACTTCCTTTTTTCAACCTATTTATAGACCTAAGGAACTGGGTAGGTTGGAGGTATCTTTCTATGGAGTAAAATATTTGTTTCTCTTATAGTCATAGTCTAACCATGATACTTAAACACTGTTTTATAAACTTCCTTATCACATTCCTCTGGATTTATGGAGGAGGTAAGTGTTCTAATTTTTTTTTAATTTGTTGTTAAGAGCCTTTTTTTCTTTTCATAAACTGAGTGATCAAGACATTCTGGAAATAGCACTGGCTCTTTTCTTTGTGTCTCAATAGGATCTATTCCCTATCTTAATGCGTTTCAGGGTAGAAAGCAAATTGAGGGGCATGGAAATAGGAAAATACATCTAGATGTTTATTACATAAATTAATTAGTAAATTACATCTAGATTTCTTGTAATTTCATATTTTGAAATGAATTTTTTCTTCTTCTCCCAAAGCATTATCACTTATTACCTTATCTCAGTATCCAACATATGGGGAAGCTGAGGTTGAGTCTTTGCTACTCTAGATCTATGGAGTGTCTTATTTCTGTGTGCATCTGTGTGTAGTGAGGAGAGGGTCAAGTTATGAGAAAGGTGAATTGAATGACTTAGGTGATGTTAAAGAACCAAGGCACTTTTTGCCTCTAGGTGACCCAGTTCTCCATGGGTCCATGATACATGACTTCTATTATTCCCTGAGAACTTTTTGACTTATAAATAGTTCTCATCCTTTAATGAACCAAGATAAGAAAATAATCCTTGTTTTTGGCCACAGGTTCTTTCCCAAGAGCTGTGTTATCTTTTAATATGAAGGAAGGAGCAATAAAAAAGGATCATTTTTATCAAACATGAAGAGTCAGACACGACTGAAACGAATGAACAACGTGTTAGGCATTGTAGAAAAATGAAGGCCAAAGGATAAAGTTGCCTAAAAACTTGTAATCTTCAAGGGGTTTATATATCTAAGAGGATCTGCCTTCAATGTTTATTCTATCTGAACCTTGAAGAGTTAAAACTATATATAAGTTTTGTTGACAGATATCAGGATTTAATTACTTTGTTTTTTAAAAAATACACTTATTAAGTACCTATTATGTGCAAAGAACTATATCAAGCACTGGATATTCAGGGATAAATCATGACAGAGTCCATTACTTCAAGGAGTTTGCATTCTAATAGAGGAAGGAGAGAGGTGAGTAGAAGCCCAGGAGAGCAGGATACTAACTTTTTTTTCTGGATGGGGCTATCATCAACTCAAGTTTCCAACATGGAAGACACTGCTTTGAGCAGATTTAGTGGAAAAACCAAGGGCAGTGAGCAAGTGTGGGGCTACTTTCTGCTTCTCACCAATTATGTTCATTCACCTTTAGAAACAGCTTATTATGTTCCCCTACCCTCCAACTTTCCCTGTTTCTTCACTCCCCTATTTACTGTCTAGGTCACCACACTATCCTCCCAGTCACCCAGGTTCATAACCTAGGAGTCATCCTGGACTCCTTACTCCCCATTTTGCTAGGAAGAGGAAGAGGAATTGGGCTTAGAATGGTAAGTGATTTGTAAACACTAGGAAGGATTTAAAGCAGTATTTCAACCCAGTTCTTTCCGATGCTGCATCTAGTACCCTATCCATTATGCCTTCAAGCCTATTTCTATACCTTCTACTTATGTGGTAGTTTTCCATTTGCCAGAGTTAATTGGCAAGCAGGAAGATGATGATGCTAATATATATGTGTGTGTATGTATATACATAAATTATGTATATACATATATATATATATATATATATATATATATATATCTTTAAGGTTTGCAAAATGCTTTACATATGTTAATTCATTTAAGCCTCACAATCACCCTGAGAGGAAAGTACTAGTTATCCCTAGATTACAGATGAGGAAACTGAGGCACAGAGAAGTTAAATAACTAGCCAGGGTCACACAGCTACAAAGTGTCTGGCACAGGATTTGAATTAAAGTCTTCTTGACTTCAAGTCCTATGCCACCTAGATGCCTAGACTTGGACAGAGGGATTGTCCAGGTCCCTATCGAGAAGCAGGGCTAGTCCACAAGCTTCATTCCATCCTGTCAATCAAAGAGTTATGACCAAAATAACAAACTGGCATTAACGTATTACTGCTACTTAATGCTAGTCATTTCCCTATGTTTATTATCTCATGTATAAGGATGGTACAACGAATAGAGCGCCGGGCCTAGGGTCAGGAACATCTGAGTTCAAATCTGAACTCAGACACTTACTAGCTGTGTGACTCAGGACAAGTCACTTAACCCTGTTTGTCTCTGTCTCCTCATCTGTAAAATGAGGTGGAAAAGGAAATGGCAAGTATCTTTGCCAAGAAAACCCCGAATTGGATCACGAAGAGTCAGACACGACTGGAAGATGGCTGAACAACAACAACATAAATCTTGTTTGTGCATGGATTTATGCATATTGTCTCCTCCATCAGACTGCGAACTCCTCAGCAGCTGGGACTGTCTTTTGCCTTCCTTTGTGTCCTCAGCGCTTAGTGCAGAGGGGACCATCTCCAGTTGTCCTGATCTATATATTGCCACTGGACCCAGATGGCTCCAGAGGAGAAAGTGAGGCTGGTGACCTTGCAGAGCCCTTCCTCACTTAAATCCAATCCAAGTCACGGATGGCATCACCTTCCTGTTATCACAGTCCTCTTCAAGAACAAAGGACAAGTAACACTACAAAAACTTAGCACAGTGCCTGGCACATGATAGATCCTTTTAACAAAAGCTTGACACAGGCTGATTGTTAATCTTGCAGAAAATGTCAGAAACTCTTGTGTGGCTACAAGTTACCACAACCCACTTAGTTACCTCAGGCTTTGAGGATCGGCTACAACAATAATTCTGATGAATTATCACCACCTCACCTCTCTCATTCCACCCCTGCGTCCTGCTAGGAAATGCTCATGTGTGTACAGAATCTTTAGATCTATTTGAGCAGGCCAACGAGAAGGCGCTAAATCTGAGGGGTAGAGGGCTTTGTATGTTTGGGGTGTATGAGTATGTAGACAGGAAAAATCATAGTGGGTTCAGGGAGAAGACATTCCAGGTGAACAAGGAAATAAGCAGGGGAAAGACTCCAAATAGGAAGTGTGATGACAATCAGGAAGCACGGGCAGACCCCGAGGTCAAATTTAGCCTACAATAGCAGGGAACATAAGGAATGTAGTGACTCCCTGTGTTTTCCACATACCTGTTAGTAATATTATACACCATGTTATCTGGAAAGGGATTAAAGACAAAGTTCTTTGAGAAGAGAAATTTGTCTTGGACCATATTTAGAGAATAAAGAGCCTGTTCTGGTCCTTAAGCAAATACTGTCAAAGCACTTTTGGCTTATCTCTTACTACTATTTTTTCCCTTCCCTTCTTGTTCCAGGAAGTAGACCAGTACAGGAATCTCTAAGGCCCCGCAGGGTGGAGTTTCAGTCATTTAATCTCCAGAATGTTTTACACTGGCATCCTGGAAGTGATTTCACCCCTAACAACACAGTCTATTTCGTGCAATACAAAATGTAAGTATTCCTTCTAACTTTCACCTGCCTTGTAATCTTTTTCCTGCAGTGCCAAGGAAATAATGATGGATTTGGATACAAACCTTAGCTTTATCATTTATTACCTGTGTGACTGTGGGCAAACCATTTGATCTCTCAGGGTCCTAGTTTTCCTATCTACAAAACGAGAGGATTGGACTTGATGGTCTCTTGGGTCCTTCCAGCTCTGAATACATGATCCAAAGGTCCCTAAGGCAATCCTTCTTCAGTCCAGGTTAGAGAGAGTCTAGTCAGAAAGAGATAGAGGTTCTGGTCCTTGCCATCAGTCAGTCAGCAAGCTCTTTGAATCCCATCGGACCATGAAGACCACTCAACATGGAAGAACACTTGTGTTCAAATTTCAGCTTTGTGATTTCCTAGCCTTCTGACCTTGGACAAGACACACTGTGAGTTTAGCTTTCCTCCTCTGTAAAACAGAAGTAAATAAATAAAATATCTATTTTTTCACAGGGTTATTGTGAGGACCAAATAAGAAAGGGATGAGCAGTTATTGGTACCTCACAGGGTAATGGGCTTGGCTTGACAGCCTGTTCCAGATGTGTGTGAGAACTTCAAACTGGCCCACAAGAGCTGATTGTTAAATTTTCATTGTGAGCACTTATACCTCAGAAATCAGCAAACGTTACAAATCAGGACTTGGTTGGGTGTTTTGTTGATTATCTAGATGTAAAAAGTGATGGAGAAAAATGTTAATGATACAGACTATACTTAAAAGATGCTCAGTGTGCTTTTCTTTTTCTGAGAGCCAGTTGTTAAACATTTACCAGCATGCCACTGGATAACTTACACTTATTACTCTAGAGAAGGGGTGGAGGAATTATACAGGAGGAGTAGCAGTGGTGTGGATTCCCCTAGAGATCATGGGATCATGGACATTTTCCAGCCTGCTTCATGAAAGTAGTTCAAACTTGGAAACCCCCTAACCCTACCTCTCACCCTCAGGCCTATAAATGCAAACAATCTGGTTTGAGAGATGGCAAAAACCTATTTTTTTTTAAAAACCTCATTGCTTATCATCATTTCCTGTAACTTAGGAACTCATAACCTAACTTTGTATCATAAATACTTTTGGCTGTCTGGTATGGATCCCTTCTCAGAATGATATTTTTAAATGAACAAAATAAAATACATAGGATTCCTAAAAAAACTCCAACAACAGTATGTTGAAATATGGTTATCAAAAAGTTAATAAAACAAGGTCATAGACCCCAGGTTAAGAGCCCTTGAGTAGCCCAGTAAGAATCTGCATGCAGTCAGACATAGTCTCTGTATGTACTCAGCTACATCTAATTTTCCTTTCTTGGGGTACAAAAGTCTTTTATAGTCTGCCAAGATTCAGTTTTCTAAATACACCATCTATGTTAGGGCTTTGGGTTCCTTGGCTGAAGAAGTTCAGTCCAACCTGGTGGCAGTTAATGAAGAATATAAGTATTTATGATGGCTATATTTTTAATTCATTTAAGAGGGAGGTAATTGTTAATTAAGTTAAGTTAATTAAAGGAGTCTATAGGCAGTAGTACCAACTGGTGTATGGCTTTCTCTAGCTTTATTGTTTTTGCTTCTGTGGACTTAACCATAGTCTTTATTTTTGTGACCTTGAGACTGCCAAGATATGTTTTCTTTCAGACTCTGATTTCCTGATTCCCACTGATTCAGACCCAAAGTAGAAAGTAATGGACTGGGAAGCTGCTGGCAGCTCTAGACACATTTCAAATGTTTCTCCATTGTGGTTTTCCACCTTCGACATACCTGTCAGAGGGAGAGCTATACAGCTATTTTGGTCTCTTCTGGGTCTTAAAACCTCTTATGGGGCAGCTAGGTGGGTGCAGTGAGTAGCACACTGGCCTTGGAGTCAGGAGTACCTGAGTTCAAATCTGGCCTCAGATACTTGACACACTTACTAGCTGTGTGACCTTGGGCAAGTCACTTAACAATTGCCTTGCCCTTCCCCCTCCAAAAAACCAAACAGACAAAACACCTCTTACACCCTTCCTGTAATGCTGCATTGATGAAAATAAACTGGATATTTATCTCTTTGAGGGGATGAGGAATAAGAGATAGAATACTGCAAAATTTTGTTTAAAATTAAGTAAACCAGGGAAGGAACTGTGAATGCCTAATGGGTTCTCATGTGTACTTTGGAATGAAACAAACACCCATCTCTTTTTTTGAAATTATTGACATCTTTTGTTTTTGCAACACTTTCATTTCCAAATACATTCTTCTCTCCTTCTTTCTCTCTCATCCCCAGAAAGCCATCCTTTGTAACAAAGAATAAAACAATGAAAATAAAAAAGTAGTTCAGCCAAACTAAATAACACATCAGCTGATTCTGCCAGCATATGCAATGTTTTACAGCTGCAATCCCCACCTCTACAAAGAAGAGAGAGCGGGCCACTTTCTCATCTCTCCTTCCAGTTTGCTATAATTACACAGCAGTTGGTTTTATTTTTTTTTATTTTGTCCTTCCCATTTATACTTTTGTAGTCATTTTGCATCTAGTTTTCCTGGCTTTGCTTACTTTACTCTGCATCAGTCCATACAGGTTTTGCCCAAGCTTTTCTATATTCTTCCTATTAATCATTTCTTATGACATATTAATGTTCCATTATATCCATGTACCACAATTTCTTCAATTCATTCCTCGGTAGATGAGTATCTATTTTGTTTCCAGTTCCTTGCTACTACAAAAAGTGCTGCTATGAATACCTTAGTGACTTTTCTGTCTTTGACATCCTTGGGATATATGACTTGCAGTGGGATCTCAGGGTCAAAAGAAATGCCCAGTTCAGTCATTTTCTTAGCATAATTCAGGACTGTGTGGATTAATCTTGGAGTCATGGACCCACAGTATATCAGTGGGCCTGTCTTTTAACAACCCCTTTAACATTGACCATCTCATTTTTATCATCATGGCAAAGTTCCTGGGTGTGAGGTGAAACCTTATGGTTGTTTTGATTTATATTTATCTTATTATTGGTGATTTGGAGTATTCTATCCTTTGTTTATAGCTTGCAATTTTTTGAGAACTGTTTGTTCACATCCTTTGATCATTACAGAAGGCCTCATGTAAAGACCTGTCTTTTTAAAAAAAATTATTTTTTTAAATAACAAACATCAATTTTAACACCCTCTCCATTGAAAGCAAAAACAAAACCTTTGTAACAAATATGTATGATGATGTAAAATGAATTTTTGCATTGTTCATATCTAGAAAATATGTTTCATTTTGCACCCAGAGTTCATCACTTCTTTGTCAATAAGTGCATGGGAGATTTCATTATGTCTCCTTTGGAATCATGGTTAGTCATTGTGTTGATCAGAAGTCATAAGTCTTTTAAATTTGTTTGCTTTTACAGTATTTCCATTATTGTAGAACGTGTTTTATCCATTTCATTCTTCATTGTTTCATACAACTCTTCAAAGTTGTCCAAGGGAAAACTATCCCATTAATCTTTTATTATGGCACAATAGGATTCTGTGACATTCATATACCAAAATTTGTTCAGCAATTCCCCAACTGATGTGCACTCCCTTTGATTACAGTTTATTGTTAATAGAAAAAAAGCTACTAAATGCATTTTTGTGCATGTGGATCCTTTTCCTTTTTCTTTGATGTCTTGGGAATATGGGCCTAACGGTAACATCAATGGGTCAAAGGGTATCCATGGTTTAGATATTTTGGGGGGCATAGTTCCAAATTACTTTCCAGAATGGTTGTACCAATTCACAACTCTACCAAAAATACACTAATATATCTCTATTTTCATATATCCTCTCCAATATTTGTCATTTTCTTTTTTGTCAACTTTGCTAATTTGATTAATTTTCATTTAATGTGCATTTCTCTAATTATTAGTGATTTGAGGCATTTTTTAGTATAGCTATTGATAGCTTAGATTTCTTCCTTAGAAAACTTTCTGTTCATACATATACTTTGGTCATTTGTCAACTGGAAAATTATTCTTTTTCTTATATATTTGAATCAGTTATTTTTATACCTTGGAAATGAGACCCTTATCAGAAACACTTGATCCAAAAAAAATTTTTCTTCCTTGTTAGCTTTTTCCCTTTTTGATCTTAACTGCATTAAGACCTTTTTTTTTAAGAACAGTATTTTTCTGGTAATGCCAAATGGCTCTGTAATGGAATACTACAGACAATAGGGGGCTGTGGGAAAACAGGCACATTGATACACTGCTGGTGGACTTGTAACTGGATAAAACCAAATTTTACACAGAGAGTTACTAACTAATGCATGTCCTTTGAACTAGCTATATCACTGCTAGGCCTATACCCAAAAGAAATTAAAGAAAGAAGAAAGGGTCATATGTATATAAAAATATTTATAGCAGCTCTTTTTGTTGTAGTAAAAAGAACTGGAAACTAAGAAGATACCCATCAATTGGGGAATGACTGAACAAATCATGGCAAATAGATGGGATGGAACTGTTGCTGTTCGGTTGCTTTCAGTCATGTCCGACTCTTTGTGATTCCATTTGGTGTTTTCTTGGCAAAATATTGGAATGGTTTGCCATTTCCTTGTCCAGTTCATTTTACAGATGAAGAAATTGAGGCAAACAGAGTTAAGTAACTTTCCCAAGGTCACAGCTAGTAAGTGTGCGAGGCCAGATTTGAACTCAGGAAGACAAGTCCACAGGCCAGGCACTCTATCCACTGTGCCACCTAGCTTCACTCTGCTAAGGGAGCTACAGAAATCTATTTCCTCTCACTTCTAGGTAATGGAGGTAGGTAATGGAATATATCGTACTAAATCAAATGAGGAAATCAATGATTTCAGAGGCATTGAAAGATTTATATGAACTGATGTCTGGTGAAGTAAGCAAAACCAGACGAAAAATTTATACTCCAACATCAATATTATAAAAACAAATAATTTTGAAAACTTTTACTAAGTGATGAAGAATGAAATGAGCAGAACTCATAAAATATTTTATACAATAACAATATTGCAAAGATATACAACTGTAAAAACTATGCTCAATGCAAATAACTATCCATTATTCCAGAGGATCGAAGATAAAAGATGCTGTCCAACTCCTGACAGAGAGATGATTAATTAAGGTTCAGAACAAGATATGCATATATATGTGTGTGTGTGTGTGTGTGTGTGTGTGTGTGTGTATTTAACACAGACAATGAAATTTGTTTTGTTTGATTATGCATGTTTGTTGAACAGAATTTATTTCTTTTTTTTCTCTAAAGGAGTAGGGGTAGAAGTAAGAGGAAATAGATTTCTGTTAATTAAAAAATAAACTTTAATTTAAAAATCCCTAACATTAAATGGCAACAAAATTCAGATTAAACAGAATATAGACAACACAATAGTACCGAAATTTTCCTTTCTTTTAATGCATACTTCTATATACCTCTGGTTATAATTACTCTTTATTGTTATTTTGCTTAACTGCTTTCAGGGAGAATGCTTAGTAAATTTAAGCTTGTCTACTGTGTTAAATCAAAATTTATCAATAAAAAAGTAATACCACAGTCTTAAAGAATAAAAATCGAGTCACCCAGAAGACAAATAAAGGACATGTAGTAGATGTGAGAAGGCTAACATGTTAACAAATGAAAATTTGCACAGAGAGCTGAATAAATTATGCTGTCATATACACGACCAGGAAAAAAAAGAAACAGTCACATAATGAGAATGAGGGAAAACTGGTGGACATATAGGATTGATTATTATCCACAAGTTTTCAAGGCAAATAGAGTAAGGCTCCCACCTTTATTGGGCGGGAACATCCCATGTGGTATTTTTTTTGGCAAAGATACTCAAATGGTTTGCCATTTCCTTCTCCAGTTCATTTTAGAGGAAACTGAGGCAAACAGGGTTATGTGACTTGTCCAGGGTCACACACCAAACTGCCCAATGGTGCGTATGTGGACCCTGACAGGAAAATTAATTTTAATATTATTAAAAGGCCATACAGGGTAAGAGAAGCCTCTCCCTCTAAAGAATCCTAGGAATGTCATTCCATTCCTGCTTTTAAGGTACTTTACTCTCAATTAAACCCTGGGGATGCAACCTTGGAATCTTTAGCTCTGTTTATCTCGCAAACAGAATCAACTGGTGTGAGCCACAGCTCGTGAAAGTGACTAAAGTCTCCTAGCTTTCTCATTTGGGGCAAATAGGATCATGAAAGGTAAAAACAACCAAAATGAAGTGGGTTTTCTTGCTCAGATTGCCAACGGTAGCCAGAAGCTCATGACCAGGCTTCGCTCCTCATATGACCCTCCCTATTCCTGGCCCCTCCCCCCCCACCTTTTTCTCCTCCTGAGCATATAAAAACCTTTCTAAAAGTTCTTCTGATAGACACATATGTACTCAGATGCATGAGGTGTCCCAAGCTTGAGACCTTTTTTGTTTCGATTAAAGATGCCTTTTGCTCCACTTAGGAGATTAATTTATTTTAGGACTTGGCATTTACAATGACAGGAAAATTAATTTTCCTGTCAGCCCTGTAAGAGAGAGTATATCTGCTGTCCATGGACCAACCTAGCTAACTTTGGAGGAGAGGTTAATATCTAGGCTAGCTACAGGACAATATTTGTTTACAGCATTTCTTAAGGACCACCTAATAGATCCAGAGGGGTTGTTATCTACATCAGAAGACAGAGTGCAAATAGAAACAGAACAGTGGATCCTTGAAGTATTAACAAATTGGAGAAAAAACATTTACCTTTCCCTATTTTCTCCACTTATCATATTCCTACCTAAATGAGGCAGTTAGGTAGCACAGTAAGCAGCTAGGTGGTATAGTAGATAGGGTACTGGGTCTGTAGTCAGGAAGTGTCATCTTCCTGAGTTCAAACCTGGCCTCAGATACTTACTAGCTGTATCACCCTGGGCAAGTCACTTAACCCTGTTTGCCTCAGTTTCCTTACCTGTAAAATAAGCTAGAGAAGGAAATGGCAAACCGGTCCAGTATCTGTCAAGAAAACCTCAAATCGAGTCATGACGAGCTGGACGTGACTGAAACAACTGAACAACAACAAAAGGTGACACAGTGAATAGAAAGTTGGGCCTGGAGCCTGGAAGACCTGACTTCAAATCTAGCCTCAGACATTTACCAGCTATATTACCCTCCGTATGTCACTTAACCTCACCTATAAAATGAGGATAACTTCACCTACCTCCCAGGGTTGTTGTGAATATTCAATTATATAATATTTGTAAAGTATGTAACACAGTGCTTTGCACATAGTAGACATTATATATATGCTTATTCCCTTCTCTTCCCTTCCCTTTCCTTCTCCCTGCCCTAGACAAAGAGCCATTGAATTCTTTCTTACAGCTGGTAGTTGAGAAAAGAAAACAGTATCATGGATTTTGAGTAGAAGGGGGCTAAAGGTTCATTTATTCTGTAACGCTCATTTTGCAGAGGAGGAAACAGAGACTGAGAGAGAGATTAAACACCTCGCCCAAGATCAGAGAGCATAAATAACAGTGCCAGAAATTTGAACCCAGATCCTATGGCTCCAAATCCAGCATTTCTTCCACTGAATCTCACGGGCTGCAATCCTCAAAATGCAAAAGCCCGAGAGACCTCTCAGTGGGCCAGGGTTGATTCAACACCCTGGAAAGACTGAAGAACAGGTGGAATCCTTAAGAATCATCTCGGGTTGTTGCTGCCGTGCTAATATTTGCAAAATGGCTTCGATTAGCTGGGGAAAAATAGCAGCCATCTAGAAAAAAAATGAATAAAGCATCTAGGTCTTCAAGGTTGTTGTTTGCTGTTGTTGATTTCCCTCTCTCTTCTACAGTTATGGACAGAAAGAGTGGACAAACAAAGAGGGATGCTGGGGCATTTGTGAGCTCTTTTGTGACCTGACAAACGAAACCTCAGATGTGCAAGAACCTTATTATGGAAGGGTGAAAGCTGCTTCTGCTGGCACGCATAGTAACTGGAGCATGACAAAGAGATTCCTCCCCTGGTGGGAAAGTAAGTGTATTGGATAGTCTCTGCCTATTGTTATTTCTGCAGAAGAAAACAAGCATTGGTTAAACATATACTATGGGCTTTGCAAGGAGATGTGCAAATATGTAATATTTATATATGCATGATATGTAAATATCATCTCTTATTCTAAATATCACAATGATCCTGGGAGGTCAGTACTATTAATATCTCCATTTTACAGTCTAGGAAACTGAGGCAAGGAGAGTTTAAGTGATGTGCATGCTCAAGATCACACAGCTAGTAAGTGTCTGAGGCTGGATTTGAACTCGGGTCTTTCTGACTCCAGGCCCACTGCTCCAGCCACTGTGCTACACTAGCTACAAAAGTACCAAAAGAAAAATGGACTCAAAATGTTAACACCAAGAAAAAAAAACTAGAATTTTTGAAATACTAAAATGGATAGTAAACACACTGAAAGAATTAAAGGAAGAAATGAAACTGGCAAAACTATCAATAGATGAAATAAAAACGAACAGAATATGGCTATAATATCTTAGAATAAAATGATGAAACTCAAAAAGTTTGGAAATAAAAGAGGAAAATATAAACAAAATGACAGGTCACTAGAAAAAAAAAGAATCCTTTCATTGGAGGGCAGAAATAGAACAGGGTTCCTAATCTGGGGTAAGTGTTTCTCTTTGGGGTACAAGAAACGCCAAAGAGAAAGGAGAATGTTATATTTTACTGGGAGTATATAGTATGTTAAGAATTTGTTATTTTCTCAAGAATCTGGGCTCAGGATCAGGGAGACTCATCTTCTTGAGTTCAAATCTGGTCTCAAACACTTTCTAGCTGTGTTACCCTGGGCAAGTCACTTAACCCTGGTTGCCTCAATTTTCTCATCTGTAAAATGAGCTGGAGAAAGAAATGACAAACTGCTTCAGTGTGTTTGCCAAGAAAACCCCAAGTGGGGTCATGAAGAGTCAGACTTGACTGAAAAATGAGAAAATAAGAACAACAAAAGGTGGGGATTAGATTAAATGACCTCTCGGGTCCCTTTTAGCTCTAAATTTTTAATTCCGTGGTAGGCAAGAAGATGAATCAGTTTACTGAGATCAAGAGCCCACTCTTGTGAATGGCTAAGATGTCAACCACACTGAACCCTATCTAGTTCTATGATTATTACGGACTTTTAGGCCTCAGTGATCTGAGGATGTAAGTATGAAACTACAGAATCATCATCAACTTCCTCACTTTTTCTCACCTCACATACACCATCTCTTACCGAGTCTTGTTACTTTCTCCCTCTACATCTCTGGAATCTAGACCCCTCTCCCACCTCACCTGGCCACCAGCTGGGTTCAGGTTCTGACCTTGCCTCTCTCCCAGAGTTCTGCCATAACCTCCAAATCACTTTCGCTCTCTCAAGTCTCTGCCCTCTCCAGTTCATCCTCCATGCACCTGTTGTAGTGATACTCCTAAAACACAAGTCTAACCAAGCCACATTGGAACTTAGCAAGCTCCAATGACTCCCTACTATTTCTAGGATGAAATATAAACTGTTTTGCTTGGTATTTAAAGCCTTTCACAATCTGGATCCAACCACCCTTTCTGGGCTTATCATACATTACTTCTTTCTATGAATTCTGTTCCTATTTTGTTGTTGTTCATTTGATTCAATTGTATCTGCCTTTTCATGACCCTATTTGGGATCTTCTTGGCAAAGATACTGGAGTGGTTTACCATTTCCTTCTCCAGCTCATTTTACAGATCAGGAAACTGAGGCAAATGGGGTTAAGTGATTTGCCTAGGGTCATACAGTTAGCAAAAATGTCTGACTGAGGTAAGATATGAACTCAGGTCTTCCTGACTTGAGGGCCATCAGTCTATCCACTGCTTCACCCAGATGCCCATGAACTTTGTGGTACAGCCAAACTGTCCCTTTTTTACTTTCTCATACATAACACTCCATCTCTCATCTCCATTCTTTTGCACTGGTAGTTCGTCCATGCCAGAAATTCACTCCTGGCACTTCACCTCCACACCTTGGAATCCCTTCAAAGTTCAGCCCAAGTGTTATCTCCTATACACATACATAAGTCCTTTCTTGTTCTCTTAATTCCTAGTGCCAATTTCCATTAGATTGTATGTACTTTGTAAATACTTTGTTTTTTATTTATATGTGGGTATACACACACACACACACACACACACTTTTTTTTTCTTTCCTTCACAGACTATAGCCTCCTTGAGGGCAGAGAATGTTTTCATCATTGTCTTTTTATCACTAGTGTCTAGTACAGTGCCCAGCACACAGTAATAAGTCCTTACTTTGGAAATTTTTTAAAATGCTAAAGTCAAAGGTTTTAACTTTATCTTTCTTCCCACAACGTTACAAAGAACACAGAATCGTCCCTTTGAAAGACAATTTGAAGGATATTCTGGAACCATTAGGGGAGGGGAGTGATGGGGGAGGAGTTTGCTTTTCAATGTATGGAATAGGTCCAGATTTCTCTCATCTTGACTTTTAAAAAAGTTTTTATGCTGAGGTTTTATTTATTTTGTTTTGTTTTGAAAGTCATATTTTCTAAATAACAAATCTATAATGAGTTGAAAATACAATCATCGGGCATCCCCATTACTGCTGAAATGATGCCAGTGTCTGTTACCTGGGAATCCCATTCTCAAGAGTTTGATAATAATTGACCATTGCTTACACCTTGACCAAGTGAAGTAATTAGGTCTACTAAATATACTGTTTTCCCTAATATCCTAATTTTCCTTTTCTTTCTCCAGCAAAAATAGGACCTCCTTCTATCCATGTGAAACAAAGTACCAGATCAATACAGTTGATACTTCATGCTCCAAATTCACCCTATAAAAGTAAAAGAGGAAAAAGCATATCAATACAAAATTACTATGAACTAGTATACCGAGTATTTACAATTAATCATTCCCTAGATATGGTAAGTTGAATATGTGTAAGTTTTTAACCTTTCTGCTCAGATAAAGAAACATTAAAACATTCAAATAGCTTCCTTCTCTTTTTCTTCCAATTCAGCATCATCAAGATTAGCAAGAAAAAGATCTAATCTAGTACATGACATACTAATAAATATTTCTTTGTGGATTTCTTCATTTTCTTCATGTATATGATATGGGGAGAGGAAATAGGTTCTGGTTGGAATCAGATAATTTCTAAATTCCCTCTAGCTCTAAAACTTATTATCCTAAATTAATCAAATTCCAAAGAGTGCTAGATTTCAGAGTAAATTTCCTGGATATTTTCTCTGAGCTTGATAGATACATAATTATATTTACTTTTGTGATATTTTACCCATGGGGCCATTTACACATCAAATCCTTGGGCAGCTTACATATCTCAACATTGAGAGTTTGGCACGGAAAGGCACTTTCTCTAGGATTTTCCAATCTCTCATCAATGACTTCATCCAATTATTATTTCCTCTCTCCTGTGTTTTTAAAAAATTCTTGAATGAATGTGAATTTCATGTGTCTTTTTAATCTCCATGTATAATTGATCTGATTTTATTGGAACCATAGTAAACAATGTCTTTGTGAAATCTACATTATCGTCTACCTTGTTCCCCTTGCATGAAGAAGCAAAAGGTATATGAAGGTACCAATGACAAGGTTGAAATGGATATGATACCTGGCTCCAGCAACTGTGTAGCTGCAGAAATATATTTGCCTGAACTAGCCCAAAGCAGTATGAGCACTGAAATCTGTACCTTCATGGCTCCAAGAAATGGTATGCGTGTTTGATAAGACTGCGAGGATTTGGGTTCTGAGTACAATGTCCCATATTTTTAAAAAATTTAATATTTAAGTCTTCTTTATTTTACATATCTTTCATGTGCAAAGCTTCATTTGGGGTACCAGTACCAGAGAGAGAAGCTTTGGAATTGAAAAGGGAGATGAGAAGCAGGTCCCCTTGTGAATCATTCTTAATAATTTAAACCTTGTATATATAATTGTAAACCTTGTCACCACTAAGAATACCCTTCCAGATAGGTAAAGTTACTTTGAAGGACCAAGAAATAGCAGAGGTTTAATAAATGATGAGTAAATGAAAGTTGGAATGAATGAATGAACAAATTAATTAATTAATACACACAGCCCTGTAGATTCTTCTGAGGCCACCCATCTAGGCTTTTTATTAAACGTGGTGCACTGGAAAAGATAGGTATGGTAATAAAGCTACTTCTACTCTAGTGACTACAATTAAAACACTCTCTCACCTAACACAAGATATTTCTTTCAAATGAATAGAAATTTGGCCTTCTAATCCAGCTTCTCAAAGAGCAGAAAATAGGAGCAATTTTCTTGTGTCCTTTGGATAAGGTACTAGGAATTTGGATATAGAGGATTAATAAATATTTCTTTTCTTTTTCCAAAGATACAGAAGACAGCCCTCTCAGGAATGCCAACAGCATGTAAACTGATGGAATCTGGTATTCCAAAAGGTTGCTCTGACTTGAAGAAGGTAGTTACAAAATCCTAGTAGAAATGATCAAGCAAAATTCAAGGTTGCTATTTGTCTGTCTTTATAAATCCTTACTCTGATTGCTAAAAATATAGAAGTGAAAATATGAAAGAAAACAGTTAATTTTGTCATTATCCTGAGAAATCTTTTTAATGAAAGATTTATCTTTTTAAAGCTCTTATTTTTAAAAAAAATTTTAAAAGGGGGAAAGGACCTATTTGCATAAAAATATTTATAGTAGCTCCTTTTGTTGTGGTTAAGAATTGGAAATCAAGCTGTGGTATATGATTGTGATGGAATATTATTGTACTATAAGAAATGACAAGCAGGATGACTTCAGAAAAACCTGGAAGGAATTACTTGAACTGATGCAAAGGGAAGTGAGCAGAATCGGATAATGTTGTACACAGTAACAGCAATATTGTACAATGAAGAACTGTGAATAACTTAGCTATTCTCAGTAATACAATGATCCAAGACAATCCCAAAGGACTAATGATAAAGCAAACTATCCACCCCCAGAGGAAGAAATGATATTGTCTGAATACAAACTGAAGCATGCTATTTTTCACTTTCTCTCATTTTTTTATTCAAGCCTTCTTGTGTAAAATGACTAATATGGAAATGTTCTGTGTCTGATTGTTTACTGTCTCAGGATGGGGTGGGGGAGGGGAGGGAGTGGGACAAAATTTGGAACTTAAAACTTTCAAAGAAAGTTTTAAAATTGTTTTAACATGTAATTGGAGAAAAAAATAAAATATTATATATTAAAAATATATAAAATGTTGTCGTGTTGTCCAAAATCCATTTAGAACCTTTTAGTTTCATTTTTGTTTTGTGACTGGACCTAGGTGACCCTAACCCTAATTCTGAGTACTAGACCTAGACTCAAGAAGAACTGAGTTCACATTCTCAGATGCTTACTAGCCATATGACTTTAGGCAAGTCCCTTCATTTCTGTCTTCATTTCTTCAACTATAAAATTGGAATAATTGCATTTACCTCCCAAGATTGTTGTGAGGATCAAGTGAGCAAATGTATTTGTAAAGTGCTTTGCAAACCCCCAACCCACCTTTTATAGAGGTAGGAAGTCCACAGCTGTTATGTATCACATGTGTTTGGTTGTACATTTATTGGTTGTGCTTATTTTTTCCCTTTTTTATTTTCTTCTCTCTTTTATGTCTTTAAAAAATACTATTTGTTATATGGGCTGGTATAATGGCAATGTAAATTTGAAGATCTTTCCCACCCATTAAAAAGCCCATGTGACCTGCTTATGTCACAGGAAGCCTAAGTCACATGTAGTGGGAGGAGCTTGCTGAAGGAGAGGAACAGGAAAGGATGGGGCAGGAAATGCTCAGAGTAGTTAGAGCTGAGGGAGAGAACAGACATGTGCTAGCTGTGCTGTGAGTGTCTGTTGGTGGCAAGGCTCCAGCAGGGAGTGGGAAGGCTTGGAATGGCTTATGGAATGGCTTGGCTCCTTGCTGTAAATGTCATGTTTTAGGTTCTTTGCTGTTATTATAAAGCAGACTTATTGGTTCTGGAATTTGCTTGCTGCTTGGATGGGTTGGACTTATTAGTTTTGGGATCTGGTTCTCTGGTGTCTGAATAAATGGTTTACTTCTACCTTCTATATAGAGAGCCCCTTATATTTTGTGATACAGAACTACATAGGCATAATCACAATTATCATATGTTTGTGATTATTGCCTTGCTTATTATAGCTGGCTCTCTGGGATGGGGAGGGGAAGCAAACTGGGGGAAACTATGATGATATAAAAACAACAAAGTTAATTAAAATATTTTAAAGCACTTTGCAAACTTTAAAGCACTATATTAATGCTAGTGCTGAGGATAATGATGATGATGTCCCAGTATATCCAACTGAAGTGCTTTGAGGAATATCGGTCCTTAGCCACAATTCTGGATAGCTCTTTGGTGACTTACAATAATTCTAGAAGCTGTTCCTTAGTCATTGTTCTTAATGATCTTCCCCAGTCACAGGTACTGAATCTCAATAATATTCTTGAAGTTCTTGGATACTTCCAAAGTTAACAGACTTTTTGAGAGCCCAAATGTTTGCACTCACCCCCAAATACATAGTAATACAGATTCAACATGCAAACAAAATGTTAGAAAGTTTCTTTAACTCCTACCAGCTTTGATGCTTATTAAGTCCTACCTAAATCCAAAGAAAATTAGAAAAGAGAGAAAAATAAAGTAAAAATTAAAAATAAACTAGAACAAAAAAAAATTCCCAAGGGTTACATAGGACCATCCAACTGTAGGTCTGGACTCATCCTATACTAGGACAAACAGACTATCTCAAAAAGAAAAAAAAAGATCCAACATGCTTAAATGATCCCCAAAGGGGTGAGGCTCCTAAAAAGGGATTAAGCATGTGAGTCTGATTGGAAATAAACCCCTGACACTTTGATCAGCTGCTGCCCTCACTCAGAAAGAGCTATATAAAGCAAAACTGGGGTGGGGCAATGTTGGGGTTGAGGAAGAATTTGCTAATGATCCAATTGGATTCTTCCCAACAGTTCTGGGAAGTCATTCCAAGTTGGTGACTGAGTATTTAGAGTGAGAAAACTTGTCCCTGCAGTGTCTGTTCCTTTTGTCATTTATGAGATCATGATATAGAATGTGAAGAAACCTGAGGCCACCTAGCCCAAGCCATGCATTTTACAGAAACTGAAAGATTAAGAGGTTTGCCTGAGCTAATGTAAAAAGTTAGACATAGGATCTGAACCCAGAAACAGATTCCAAATACATTTGTCATCCACTGTATCTACTATGTGTCATGCATTCTGATAAGTGTGGGGTAGGGGTAGGAGGGTGTTTTACAAAGTCAAAAACAAAGCAGTCTTTGTTGTTGGGGACCTCACATTCTATAAAAGGGAAAGAACACATAAACAGACAAGGAAACACACAATCTATATGAAGTAAATCCAAAGTCATTTCTGGGGGCAGAGGAGAGGGGTGGCGGGGAGGTGGGGTAGTGGTAGCAGAATGGACCTTGTGTGGAAGGTGTTATTGAAGCTGACCCTTTGAGGAAACTAAGTAGAGGTAAGGAGTACACTATAGCCACAGGAGACAGTCTATGCAAATAAATGGAAATACGAGAGATAGAATGCAGTGTACAGGAAAAAACAATTTGGACAGTTTGACTGAAATCTAGAGAATGTTAGAGAAGTAATCTGTAGCAGGCTACAACAAGATTGTAAAAGGCTTTAAGTACCAGACGAAGTAGTTTCTAGCTTCCAGCAATCCAGAAGGCAATAGAGAGCCATGGAACTTCAGGAGTAAGAGAGTGACATAATCAGATATGTGTTTTACGAACATCTGTTTGGATGGATGAATTGGAAAGGGGTAGATGCTAGATGATCAAAAAGTAGGGTATTGTAACAGATCGGTGACAGGGGCTTGAATTAGAGTGGGTAGCTTGGTGCAAGGAGATGCCCAAAATGACATGAAGGTAGAATCAACAAGACATATTTGCTAATGAAGCCTCTTTTAGAATCCTACTTTCCCCAGGAGAATGCTCAGGTAGCACTACACTTGTTCCATTGATTCCTGGGGAGATTAAAGTAATAGTCACCATCATGATGATCCAATGAACAACTAGGAAGACATTTCTTTCCCTGCTGCTTATTGTACACTTCCCTCCCATCTGTGCATTTTACAGGAGCCTCATACTTACACATCATGAATATTTTCTTTGAGAAAAATGGAAAAGATCTGCAATTGTTTTTACACACAACTATCTTCACCATCAAGGGCAATGGAACCATCATACTTGAATTCTAGTAGCATAGTCAAACATGTGCTTATAGGAGACATAGAAATGATACCAAAGAGAATAAAAAATAAGAAAAAAAAAGCTGGATTACACCAGCTAATCCAATGTAAATAAAGGAGATCCATGCTAGAAGTGACGTAATTGGGATAGCATTGAAGGATTAATTCATATGTTACTAGGAGGGTAAGACACAAAAGGGCTGAAAAATATCTCCTCTCTATTGCCAAATCAGGAATAATGTGTTATGGTTCCATGTTGTCCTTACATTTCTCAGGTCCTCTGACTCACCAAGGTTGGATCATTTTCCTTTGTTTTGCAGCCACATTTCCTTCTGTTGTAAATGTTTTCCCTGTTGATTTATCTGCTTATCGTCAAGGTCTTTGAGTTTTCCTCTTCCTGAGATCTTTGGTAATTCCAGTCTTTTTTTCCTCTGATTTTCTCTTATTCAATTTCTGACTCTGTCCCCTCTAACGGTGGTTCCCTCAGAGGCTAGATCTCAAAGCCTTTAAGTCTCCTCCCATGTTGGGCAATCCATGGTTCGCCAGCATAAGTCTCTACTCCAAGTGACTTTTGGGTGGTTAGAACTGGCCCCAGCTGGATGTTGTGCTCATTTTACATACACTTCCCTTACACACACATAAGCACACACAGGCACACACACACACACACACACACACATAAGCACACACAGGCACACACACACACACACACACACACACGAGTATCCTGTTCCCTCTGAGCTCAGGCCATGGGGTTATCTGCTCCTGAACCTAAAGTTTACAGCTTTACAGCACTGATGCTAGAGAGTTGTCTGTCCCAGCACAGCAAATGCAGAACTGCTAAACTGATGCTGTGGAGCTGCAGCCCCCAGTAGGCTTTTGCTGGGAAACGGCTGCTGCCTGCCTAGGTAAGCTTCCACAGCCTGGAGCTGGGCTCTCTATGGTACTGGAAAGAGGGAGGGGGTACCAGATTGTGTCTGTTGGATTTTGTTGCATGTCCCAACTTTGCATCAGGTTCTTGGGTCTATGGATGAAGGATTTTGAGTGAGCTTAAGGTCAATAAGAGTCAGTTCATGGCTTGTTGGTTTTTTAACCTTATTTTGGATTCTTGGTGTCCTAAACCATGGAGACAACTGAAAATCTTTGGTATATAATTTCCATTTTGGAGATGTTGGGGAGGTCATGAACATAAGAAAATATGTCTAGTCCTCCATCTTGTTGCTCATGTGACCCAGAAATCAACTAATATCGATATTGATTGTTTTGGTCTTAAAAAAACCAAACAAACCAAAAACCCCATCTCTTGTGAGTTTGATCATTTTTGTGTATACATCAGGTTTTGTTTATTTGTGTATGTGCATATCTGTTGCAACTTTTGATTTCAACCATGAAACAAATTCCAAGAGAGTAGCCTGGTTGAGTTACTAGCCCATGGTCAGAAAACTAAAATCCAAGTCTCTCTGACTTAAAGTTTCATCCTATATCTGATATAGGATGAAGCTACCTCTTGCAGTTTCTAGTTGCTCTAAAAGAACCATCTACCAAGAACTGGACTACTTTTGATAATTTGAGAATACACCTGTGTGTTTGCATATGGAATTGTGACATCACACATGCCTAAGTTCTGAATCAATGCCTGCATCAATGGGGCTACAACTTAGCTATTTCCTCAACATATTTCACATGACAGAATGCTTCCTTTGCACCTGCAAAGAAGCCACAAAGTCAAGCATCATTTTTTAAAAGTTACTCTCTGAAATAAAGCAACTCCTAGCCACGTACATCATTGCCCAGACGTGCACACATAAACGCACACACTCACACGATCTTTATAGAACCAACTTCATTTTTTGGAGCTAGAAATATTTTAAGAGCAACTGTCGATAAATCCAATGAGAACAATCTGCATGGCAAATTAGGGTGTAGTCAGGTAATGTGTGCCTTTAATAGAAAAAAGATAAAGAAAATACTAATAATTTGCGATGTATTTGGCAAAATCAAAAGAATGAAAATAAAAATACCCAGGTCAAATTTGGTATCCAAAACCACTTTCCCAACCTTCAAAGACAGCTGAAAATAACATTTTTTTTGAAGACAAAAGGTCGGTTCCAATTTCACAACAGGAAGTCAGAGTTTATTTAGGGACTCAGTACAGTCTCATACAACATTTCCCAACTGATTGACTATGAAATACTAGTGTGTGGTATATGAAGTAAGAGTTGTTAGTGCACAAACTAATATTGAGCATAGATTTTGAGGTGGCATGGTGGGAGTAGAGGTGGGGGGGGGGAGGAGGGAAAGGAGGAAATTCCAAGTTTTCAATTTATTTACAGGAGCCTTGAACTGGCTTTGGGCCAGCTAGCACAGCTTTATAGGAGTAGCGTAGGAGGTAGGCTAGGAGTGCTGAGTGAGCTCAAGGTCAATGAGAGTCAGTTCATGGATTTAATTTAGGTTTTTTTAGCCTTCTTTTGGATTCTGGGTATCCTAGACCATGGAGCTAGCTAATGTTGGAGAAGGACTGATGTTCTAATGTTTTTTCCTATGATTGGTGCCAAAACCTAATCTGATCAAACACCAATCAAATAATAACTATTCCTGCAAATCATGATGGTCAATATTTCAAAGAAATAGAAGAAATTAAACTTTCTTATTACCCTAATGTCAAAGACAATTATAGATGCCATACACCTATTATACTTTGCTGAGGTCAGACCGCATGTGGAGGTCAAGTCCAGGTGCCATATTTTAGAAAAGACATTGATGAACAGAAGCATGTCCAGGAGAGGGTGGTGATGAAGGTCAGATAGAGCTGGAAACCATGCTACAAGATTACTGAAGCATCAAGGAATGTTTGGACTAAAGAAGAGGACAAAATTATCATTTTTAAATATTTGAAAGACTGCCTGGAAATTTTGCCTGGTCCCAAAGGGTATATATGAGAGCAATGAGTGGAATTTTCCAAAAGTCAGATTTTGGACTAATACAAGGAAGAGCTTCCTATTCTCTACCTCCCATTCCCTGCCCCCTTTAGCTTCCTTTTATGTATTGTCTTGCTCCACTAGAATGTAAACTCTGGGTGGGTAGGGATTGTCTTCTTCACTTTACATTCCCAGCACTTAGCACAGTGCCTTGCTAGCCAGCTAGCTAGCATTTACATAGCACTTTAAAGTCTGAAAAGAACTTCACAAATAGTAATTACTTTGATCCTTGCAACAACCCCAGGAGATAGGTACTATTTTATCCATATTTTCCAGTTAAGGAAACAGAGACAGATAGAGATTAAGTGACTTCCAGGATCACATAGCTGCTAGATATTTAAGGCTGGATTTGAACTCAGGTCTTCCTGACTCCAAGTCCAGCATTCTACCTTCTGTGTCACCTAGGTGTCTTATACCATGTCCTAGCTGACACAAAAATAAGTGCTTAATAAATGCTCTATCTAATGACCAAAAATGGAAAGGACAATCCCAGGAGACAGCAGGATTCCCCATCTCTGGAGATCTTCAAGCAGAGGCTAAATGATCAATTGTTATAAATAGGATTCTTGTTCAGGTATATAGCCTTTATCTCTGTAATACTCAATTCTAAGCTTCTATCCTTCTGTGATATGCAGATCTGTTATCTAACTGTTCCTAAAGTATGCATGCTGGGAGTGGAGTGGAAGCAAAGGGCCAAACTTTCCTTAGGTTCAGTGCTGGGGAGGTTTTAGAGGTCAGAATCCTTTCTACAGCTAATCAGTTATCTTGCTAAGGATTTCATTTTCTCTAGGCTGGTCTCACGATTGATAAATTCTAGAGAACCCCTGTAATGAGCCTTCATGCAAAAATGCCAATGTTGAAGTCTCCAAAACTTCTTGGCAAAGAACTAGAGCCTCATTGGTGGACCTGCTTCATAGCAGGTGATTCCTGATTTCTATGCCTGCTTTAGTTTTAATGACAATAGGTCCTTTGATACTCCTCCATCTAGGTATCATTATGGCATAGATGACAAAAATGGAGATACACAAACACGTGCACACACACACACACACACACCCCTTTAAAAGTGGTAGAAGAGGGTAGAAAAATGCATATTTCACATATATCCACAGTTTTTAAAAGCCTAAAATATATGGATACATAAATTATATAATATGATTTTTTTATCCTTTTAAGTAGATATCAACACTTAAATACTTAGCTGGATCTATACTCTACACTTAACATATGAGAAAATTTATATTAACCTCAATTAGGAAGAGGAGGAATGCCATTCTACTGGCACCAGTCTCCTGCCTTTGGCACAAGTAAAGAAATGCTATTCAATCTAGTCAGGTCTCCTGCCTAGTTGTCTGCCTTCTTTGAGAAGAGGAGAAACATTGTTTCATAGAGTACTACCTATTAAAGACCTTAGCTTGAAAAGACCAAGGTCCCCACTGCATCCTGGGCCATCTCCAGTTGTCCTGACTGATATCTGGCCACTGGACCCAGATGGCTCTGGAGGTAAAAGTGAGGCTGGTGACTTGGCACAGCCCTTCCTCACTTAAATCCAATTCACTTGCATGTCATGGCATCACCTCCCTGATGTCATGGTCCTCTTGGAGAATGAAGGACAAACAGCAGCAAACTTCCTTCCAGGAAGAAGAGAAAGGTCATTCCATCCAGTCCTTGAGGGAAGAGGAGTAATACAATTCCTTCAGCTCCCAGCACTTGTCTTCATGTTTGAATTATATAAGGCTCAGAGAGATTATTATAGTCATTTATTATTGTGTATTGGTTAATGTGTATTCTAATCCACTACTCTATTTCTTAGTCAATGCAAGACTTTTCATGATTACCACTTTGTAACACAGTTTGAGATCTAGTATTCCTAGGCCACCTTCCTTCACATTTTTCTCCCAACAATTTCCTTTATATTCTTGACCTTTTGTTTCTTCTTCTAGATGAATTGTATTTTTTTCTATAAAATAATATAAAATAATCTTTGGTAGTTTGATTGGTATGGCACTGAACAAGTAGATTTATTTAGATAGAGTTGCCATTTTAACTATATTAGCTCAGCCCACCCATGAGCAATTAATATTTATCCAATTGTTTACATCTCTTTATTCACGTGAAAAGTGTTTTGTAATTGTGTTCATATAATTCTCGGGTTTGCCTTGGCAGGTAGAGTTCCAAGTGTTTTATATTATTTGCAGTTATCTTAAATGGAATTTCTCTTTCTATATCTTCCTGTTGGACTTTGTTGGTAATATATAGAAATGCTGATCATTTATGTGGCTTTATTTTATATCCTGTAAATTTGCTAAAATTGTTCATCATTTCAACTAATTTTTCAGTTTATTTTCTGGAATTCTCATCATATTATCTGCAAAAAAGTGATATTTTTGTTTCCTCATTGCCTATTCTAATTCTTTCAATTTCTTTTTCTTCTTTTATTGCTATAGCTGGCATTTCTAGCACAATATTGAATAACAGTGGTGATAGTGGGCAACCATCCTTGACCCCTGATGTTACAGGAAAGGTTTCTAGCTTATCCCCATTATAGATCATGCTTGCTGGTGGTTTTAGATAAATACTACTCATCACTTTTAGGAAAGTTCTATTTATTCCTATGCTTTCTGGCATTTTTAATAGGAATGAGTGTTGTATTTTGTCAAAAGATTTTTCTGCACCTATTGAAATAATCATGATTTTTGTTGTTTTGGTTATTGACACGGTCATATATGCTGATAGTTTTCCTAATATTCAGCCAGCCCTACATTCCTGATATAAATTCCATCTGCTCATAACGTATGATCTTAGTGATAAATTGCTCTAATCTCCTTGCTAATATTTTGTTTAAATTCTTTGCATCAATATTCAACAATAAAATTGGTCTATCCATATTTGTGTCATAAAAGGAATCTGGTAGGACTCACTTTTGTTTTGTCTATTTTTCCAAATAGTTTCTATAGTATTAGAATTAATTGTTTTTTTTAATATTTGGTAGAATTCACTTATGAATCCATCTGGCTCTGGGAATCTTTTCTTAGGGAGCTCATTTATGGCTTGTTGAATTTCTTTTTCTAAGAGAGGGTTATTTAAGAATTCTATTTCCTCTTCTGAGGAATTTCCTCAATCTGAGAAATTGATATTTTTGTAAATATTCATTCATTTCACTTAGGTTGTCAGATCTGATGGCATATAGTTGGGCAAAATAGCTCCTAGTAATTGCGTTACTTTCATCTTCATTAGTGTTACATTCCCCTTTTTATTTTTGATACTGGTAATTTGGCTTTCTTCTTTTTTATATCAAATTAACCAGTGGTTTATCTAATTTGTTATTTTTTCATAAAACTGGCTCCTATATTTATTTATTTGTTCATTTTTTAGTGATAGACTTATAAAATCAGTAGTAACCTACTTTTGTTGTTTAGTCATTTCCATATTTGACTCTTTGTGACATCTTTTAGGGTTTTCTTGGCAGAGATACTGGAGTGGTTTGCTATTTCCTTCTCAAACCCATTTTACAGATGAGGAAACTGAGGCAAACAGGGTTAAATGATGCCCCGGGTCATGCAGCTAGTGTCTGAGGTTGGATTTGTATTCAGGGAGATGAGTCTTCCTGACTCTAAGCCTGGTGGTCTTATCCACCACTACATGAACTTAAAGAAGAGATATTTCTCTCATAACAAGGATAACTTTCTTTTTTTTTTAACCCCCGTGCCTAGTCCAGTGCCTGGAATGCAATACGCTTGTGAATTGCTTATCTAGTTGAATTGCATAGAGTACTCACAAGCCTTGCAATGCCGGCAGTGCAATTGCTACTCTTCTTAATTTTACACATAAGGAAACTGAATCTCAGGGGGGTTACGGGATTTGCCAAGGGTCCAATAGCAAGCTAATGTCAGAACTAGGAAAAGAGCTCAGGTCTCCTTACTTATGGTCTTAGGCTCTTTCCACTACATCATTCCCGGATGGAAATGTTGGTTTTGGCAGCCTTGACAAAGATGTTTTTGTCATGTGTTCTGTATCATGTTTTTTAAAACCGTTCATCCATCTGAATTAGGAGTCCACAAACCTGTGTTTGAATCCAGATTCCAATCTTGGATAAGATAAATAGATAATACAAGGTAGAAAAAAAAAGATGAAAAGAGGACCTGGATTCAAATCTTGTCTCTAGCTAGCATTAGCTATATGACCTTGGGTAGTGGCCCAGTAAGTAGAGCACCAGCCCTGAGTCAGGAGGATCTGAGTTCAAATCTGGCCTCAGACACTTGACACACTTACTACCTGTGTGACCTTGGGCAAGTCACTTAATCCCAATTGCCCTGCCTTCTCCCCTCCAAAAAAACCCAAAGTTTAACTTCCTGGTCTTCTGTGAAATGAAAGGTTGGACTAGACGGCCTCTGTGGTCCCTTCCAGTAGAATGGTCCTATGATCTGGAATGCCATGAGAGAGTGTCAGACAACATTCCATGGGAAGATTCATCCATGCAGCCTCTTGAATCTATAATCCATTAGGTATGGGCTAAAAGAATGTCTTAGGGCACTGCTATACCATATAATAATAACTTTATTTCGTAACTGAGGAGAATGAAAACTGTTTTTAACTTGAAGAGGAAATTTTTATTTTCATGGGCACATGTTTTCAATTAGAGGAGCACAATGAGATGGATTTTCCGAAATAAACAGAAATGAGCAGCTCACGAGGTCAGCAGCGTGTAGAATACTGCATCCAGCTGCAGTGGCCTTCTTTCAAGGCTTAGCCAGCAGCAGTGGAAGCATCACACAGGTCTTTATCCTAAGAATATACGTCAGTATTCAGGGCTGTGCAGAGGAGCACATTATGAGTGGACTAAAAGTCTTCATAAGGGGAATTCTGTCTGACTAATCTATTAGAGCTCTCTATGGGCTGTGGGTAATAAAAAACCACAGACTATGCTACAGCCAGGCTTTCCAAAATTCTTGGACATGGTTCCCAAGCAGGATGGGTGGTACAACTTCCTTGTGAACAGGAACCTGAATTAGCTAGCTGCTAGATGGAACAAAAGGCCAAGCTACACGGACACTTTCCCCAGAAAGATGGAGAGACTGTAGCATTTATGTGAAATGGGCTTTATTTAAAATCTTAATGAATGACATGACTATGTGGTAAAAACTCCAGGTTTACAGATTGCTCTGACCTCTTTTCTTCTGGATGGTGAATGGGTAACGCAGTAGAATGAAAAGGGGAATGGATTAGAAGTCCAGATGTAACAGTTAAAATAAGATAAACTTTGGGAAAAAGTTTCTACTATGATTAATTTATTAGTAAAGCACAAATTTACCAATAAACAAGATCTCAGCTTCCTTGGCAAAGCAGAGATCTCGAATAAAGAAGATAGTTCTCTTTGGGGATCACAGAACAAAGAACAGGATTTTATTGGTGGGGAACAAATTATGATTGATTACAAGAGCTCGATATCATGAATGATGAAATCAACATGATTTGTTACAGAGCTGAGGCGTAGGTGACAATATGATTGGTTAGAAATTGGGAACGAGGGGCTAGCAACAATTCCCTCCTTCCCTCCTGTGACTAAGAAATGTTCATTGTTTGAGTTCACCTGCAATGTGGGAGATAGTGGACCAGACATCCTTGGTGTCCATCTGCATCCATCAAAGACAGCATATTTTTGTCATGTGATCCGAGGCGAGCAACTAGTGTCAGTCTGTCTTTAGTCTAACCTATCTGCAGCCTGAAGAAGTATACAAGTTGTGAAGGTCTGTATTAGGCGAAACAAGTTCACATACAAGTGAATTCTTTCCCTTTCTATTTTAGATCTAAGATTTGGCTTTGGATCTAAGATATCAAGGCAGTTGTTCTGGATAATTTCTTGAAATATGATATCTGGGCTCTTTCTTTGATCATGGCTTTTGTCCTGTAATTTTTAAATTATCTCTCCTCAATCTCTTTTGCAGGTCAGTTGTTTTTCTGATGCAATATTTCACATTTTCTTTTATTTTGTCATTCTTTTGATGCTTTTTTAGTCCTTGATGTCTCGTGGAGTCATTAGCTTCCACTTGCCCAATTCTAATTCTTAAGGAATTATTTTCTTTGGTAAGATTATGTACCTCTTTTTGCACTTGGCAAATTATGCTTTATAAGGAGTTCTTTTCTTCAGTGAATTTTTGTACCTCCTTTTCTGTTTAACCTCTTCTGCTTTTTAAGGAATTCTCTTCAGTGCTCTTTTACTATTTGACCAATTCTGCTTTTTTACTTTCTTGTGTATTTTTAAGCCTCTTTTACCAAGCTGTTAATTCTCTTTTCATGATATTCTTACATCACTCTTATTTCTTTTCCCCATTTTTCCTCATCTCTTTCTTTGACTTTTCTAGGAATTCTTACTGAATTTGGGTCCAACTGGCATTTTTCTTTGAGTTTTTTTGCTGAGGTTTTCACATTTTTTGTCTTCTTCTGAGTTTATGTTTTGGTCTTCTCTGTTACCATAATATCTTTTTTATGGTTAAATTATCTTTGTTGTTGTTGTTGTGTGCTCATTTTCCAGCCTATTTCTTGACTTTGAATTTTATGTTAAAGTTGGGCTCTGTTTACCTAGGGGTAGGAAGACACTATCCCAAGCTTTAGGCTTTTTCATGCTGTTTTTAGATCTAATTCTGAGGATCTGCAAGTTTTTGGTGCTTTGGTATGATTCTGGAAAAACTGTGGTCACTGCTGTCTCGGTCTGCGTTCTCAAGACTCAAAACTCAAGAAGCGTCCCTGGTCCCTTGCAGTCTTAAGCAGGAATTCTCCTCTTTGCTTTCAAACTGTGACCGGGGCCCCTGCTCCCTTGGAATCAGTCATCAGTGCTCCTCTCCTCCCTGGAAGTGAGTATGGACAATAGAGTTTGCTAATCAGTGCCAGCTATACCCAGTGCCAACAAAGCGTTCCCTGCAATCTCTTTCTGACCAGTTGTCTGACCTCCTTATGTCTCTGAGCTGGGAGCTCCCAAAGCTGTTGCTGTTGTGGGTTGGTGCCATGGCTGTGTGTGTGTGGGCTTTGGACAGGCCTCTATTTTCCTGATACAAACTTCTCCTGCTGACCTCTGAAGTTTTCTTAGGCCAGAAAAATACCTCACTCCAAACTTTTGTTGGCTCTGCTGCTCCAAAATTTTATTTGAGGCATTATTTTAAAGTTATTTGGAAGGGAATGCTGGGAGAGTTCAGCTAGCTGGCTGCCCCTAAACTGCCTTCTTGGCTCCACCCCACCACACACACACTAAGTCAAATCAGCATCATTAACCTTTCCCCCCATCACTTCCTTAAATCTAAACAATCAACAGAAAACATTCAGCCCTGATTGCTAATGGTTGCCAATTTCTGACAATTTAACAATTGGTGGTCCAGAACTACTTTAGCATACCCCCAATATGCAGAGACTTTAGGGTCACATAACCAACTAAGCATGAGCTTAGAGTTTCTTTCTCCGGTCCCTACTACATCTAAAAGAAAAAAAAATCCCCAAAGTAGAAAATATGTTCCAGGTATAGAGCCATTGTGACTGAATCCACAGAGCAAGAGAAAAACTCCAGCCAAATAAAAGTATTATGAATTAACACTGAGGAATGTTAATCTTTAAAGTACTTACTTATTTCATTCACTCATAGGGCAGTTATGTGGCTTGGAGTCAGAAAAACGCGAGTTCAAATATGGCCTCAGATACCGACTAGCTGAGTGACACTGGGCAAGTGACTTAATCTCCATTTGTCTCAGTTTTTTGTAAATAAAATAGGAATAATTATAGCACCTACCTCATAGGGTTATTGTGAGGCTAAAAGGAGATAGTATTTGTAAGGCACCTAGTGCAGTGTCTAACACATAGTAGAGAGGAAGGGGAGATATAGATATGCGATGCTGAATGTGCTGTCAGATGTTATGTTCACTTTCGCTTAACTTTTATTGTTGTTACAAGAGAGAATTGTATAATTAGTGTGTATGTGAGGAAGTGGCTATAGTATTTCTTGAAATGTCATTGATTAGACTTTTAAAAATAATTGTTTAAAGCACGTAACTTTCCTAGAAGGAAAGGACAAGGGTTTAGGAAGGTAGTTGGACAGACTTTGACAACTGTAAACTGTTTACACTGTACACTGTTTCATGTAAACAGGTTCAATGCCTACCTAAGGATGTGATTTGGAGAGTACTATCCTGTCACTGATACTTGAAATTCACTATTAGAGAGCCATTTGTCCTTTAAATATTTAAATGCTAATAATGCATCAGCTAATTCTAATTCTAATACTGATCCACATCAGGGATTAGTACTGTATGAATTTGTTTATCAGGTCCATTCCAATAAACAAATCCATTCAGAACACTAAACAATGAAATTAGAAGGTTGCAATAATAGTCATTCATTTTTATTGACATTTTAATGTTTTAAAGCACTTTCCTTATAATAATTTTATTAAGTGTACAAGCATTATTATTCATATTTTACCTTGGGGAAACTGAGGCATAGAGTTGCAAAATGACTCATTCGAGTCACAGAATTAATCATTGGCAGAACTCATATTTGAACTTGGGTCTCCTGAGTCCAAGACAAGTCTGGGATATTTTTTCTAAACCACACTTATACCCTTTAAATTATGTTGATATAAATTTCATATATTTCACAAATTTGTGTCTGCTGTTGCATCCTGCTTCTCAGGAACAAGAAATCAAGGATTAATGAACAAGTAAAGAAGCAGCCAGACCTAGTAGGGGCAGATGATTCATTCCAGTTCTACAGTGCTTGACAGATTCTCTCATCATGGGGAAAGGGAGTAGGGAAACCCAAATGGGAACCACAGTCAAAATCAAACAGCATAACGTTAAGCCAGAGTGAAAGCCAGGAATAGGTTTGGAGGGTTCCAAGCTGAGGGAACAGTCAGAAATGGAAATATTATAAATGCCAGAAACAGATTGAAAGATTGAATTTGAGGAATATTAATGCATTGCTGATGGGGCTACAAATTGGGATAACCATTCTGAGAAGGAACTTGGAACTATGCCCTCCAAATTTCTAAACTGCGCATACACTTTGATCCGGCAATGCCACTACAGGGCTTACACCCACAAAGAGATTTTTTTTTTCTGAAATTGAGGGTTCACATGTGCAAAAATATTTGTAATCAGCTCTTTTTGTGGTGGCAAAAAACCCCAAAACAAGCAAACAAATAAAAAACAAACCCTAGAAATTAAGAAAGTTTCCAACAAATGAGAAATGGCTAAAATTTGGCATATGTATGCAATGAAATACTATTGTGCTGTATGAAATGACAAAAGACAGTTTCAGAAACCTGGGGAAACTTGTATAAACTGATATGGAATAAAGTGAGCAAAACCAGGAGAACAATTTACACAATAACAAAACTGTAAAAATGAACAACTTTAATAGATTTAAGAACATAAGGAACAACCATCATTCCAGAGGATGGATGATTAAAAAATGCTACCCAGTGCCTGACAGAGAGGTGTTAGACTCAATATACAGAATGAAATACTCATTTTTGGACATGGTCAATATGGGCATTTATTTTGCTTGACTATCCATATTTATTACAAAGATTTTGCTTTTCTTTTTCAATAGATAGTGGGAGGGAGAGAAAGTAAATGCTTGTTAATTATAAGAAAAATTTAATAAGTGTGCATTAACATAAATTTAAAGCATGAAAAAAGAAATAGAGATTGTTGAGATAGTCACCAGGAGTGGGACCATGACAAGGAGAGCCGAGAACAAACCAAGGTTAAATACCAGAGAAGTAAATTAGGTGGTAAAGTTTGGGAAGATATTGGGAAATGAGACAGGCCATGACAAGTATTAACCACATTCCTTTTTGTCCATTAAAGGGATCAGGTTTATTGGAAGTTGGAACTCAGACACATTCAGCAGGTCCCGCATATGGCCCTTTGTGTGCAGAGCACTGCACAAGACCTTCAGCGTGTTTATTATGCTACTTACCTCAATTCCATCCAAGTCCACCTAAGGTTTAAAAGTGAAAAGAGCTTTTTAAAAAAGGAGACACCTTCTCTCTCTCTCTAAACATCCCTCCCCTCCCTCTGCCCCTTTCCTTCTTTTTTCCTTTCCTTTTATCTCTCTGGCTATCCTTCTTTCTTTCCTCCTTCCCTCTATCTCTGTGTATTTCTCTCTCTGTCTCTCTCTCTGCTTCTGTCTCTCACTCACACAGGCGCACACACACACATACACACAAAACTGTAAGCTCTTGGGATTCTGCCTTTTTTCACAACCTCGTCCCCAACACTTAGCACAGTGTTCCATACACAATATGCACTTAATAAATTTTGTTAAATTGAATTGAAAATCTGTTTTGTTGTAGTGGAAGAAGAAAGTGAGAACAAGGGCAAGGGGGTGACTATAGTAGCAAATGGAAATGGTGAATAAGACCCTACTCAAGTGTAAGCTATGGTTCTGTCAAGAATAACAAATTATGAGGGGCAGCTAGGTGGTGCAGTGATATTGCACCGGTCCTGGAGTCAGGAAGACCTGAGTTCAAATCTGGCCTCGGACACTTGACACACTAGCTGTGTGATCTTGGGCAAGTCACTTAACCCCAATTGCCTCGCCTTCCCCCCTCCAAAAAAAACAAAACAAAGAATAACAAATTAGGTTTTGAAGACCAAATTCTATTTTACTCCAGTCCATATGTTAATTGTAAATGCTCTTATTTCATGTTGGCTTATTTAGGTTTCTCAAACAGACTGTAAGTTTCTTATAGACAGAGCCATAGACATAAACATTTCTTTGGTGTTTCCCTTACATTGTCTAGTACAGTGTTACCTGGGCAGGACCAAGCTGCACCGTCAGGAGACTAGGCACCAGTAAGCAGAGTAGGGTTACTCTTAGGTTTCCTACTCTGCCCCCACCCCATCCTGTCTCTCTGCCTGTTGAAATTCTACTTGTTCCTTAAGGTCCAAAGCAAGTATAACTTACATCCTGAAGCTGTCTTGATTCACCCCACCCCCATATTCCCTGCCAGGAGTAATCATTGCCCAAAGGAAAAAACAAAGGAAACAAGCGTTTATTAAGCATGGTGTGCCAGGCAGTATCCTAAGTATTGGTGATACAAACATAAGCAAAAAGATAATCACTGCCCTCAAGGAACTGAAAAGGGGGGAGAGGAAGAAGAAGATACTCGGTGTAGGGGCATGCCTTTAAAATCCAGAAAGTCAGGAAACAGGGCAGGGAGAAGAATGAAGGCAGGCCAGCGTGGGCTCTTCCACAAAAGGAAGACTCCAGGAGGAAACTCACCAAAGGGAGGAGGGGAAGGAACAGGTATGGAAAAGGGGTATTCCAAAGTGAGCAAGCCACAGAGATGTTAGATTATTCGAGGAAAAGGAGACCTTAGGTACTGAGGGAAATTCCAGGATGAGTCAGCAGTAGAAAAGGCCTGGTTTTGAAGGAGAATGAGGGTAGGCTGGCCTTGGCCCTTCTATAAAATGAACTCTCATTTCATCTCCTGTGTGTCTCTCTTATGTACTAATCATATTCTACTTTGGATTACAGTTATCGTTGAAGATGCCTTATTCTTTTTAATGGATTGTGATATAAAAATATTCAAGGATTTGTTGATAAGTACTCTGCCAATCATGCTTATCGATATGCAGAGACATTTTAATGAATGGTTTATCATATGCTCTGAGCACAGTCTCACAGTATACAAAAACCAACAGGCCCCAAGCAGCATTACCAAAAATGTTAGCCTTTAGTTATAACAGCAGGAAGGATACAGCGAGAATTTTACTGAGGGCAAAGGGGAACGTAGTACTTACACCTTAGAGAACCAAGAGCAGGAAGGGAAGATCTATATCGAGTAAAAATATTAATTGAATCAGCAAATACGAGGGGATTTTAACTGAAATTTGCAAACAGAGCAGGAACTAACCAGAAAGCATCAGTTCTAAAAGATGTACCAGTTTCTAAAAGATGGCTCAGCTAAAGTAAATAGGAGATAATAAAGCTGAGCTAGAAATTTTTCTATCATTAACCAGAGCTAAACTTTTAAGGTCTCAGCTAAATTCAAAAGGCTTGAGCTAATTAAATGGTGATAACGAAGCCAATACAGAAAAATTAAAAATTTTCTTATGCTATTGCATTACAAGGGCCTAGCCAATGAGAGCTCCATCTGGTCTGCTGACCACATGGTGAAGAGACATAGCCAGTTATGGAATGTCTTCAGAGGCTCCAAAATGGGGAACAGGATCTTTCGATTACAAGTTATCGCAGCTTTCTGGGAAAAGACTTCCCAGTCTCTTCCATTTGAGCTGGTAGCAATCCAAATCCTTGGAACATGCTTTGGAGATAGAGTTCGCATTGGCTAGGGGCCTGTAACATGTAAGCTATTCGAGAGCCAAGATTGTGTCTTATTTGTCTTCATACCCCTCCCAGTGATTACCACAGTACCTTGCATGTAGTACGTATTTAATAAATGTTGGATTGAATTTTGGTATGATACGATTTAAGGGGCTTCTGTAAATTTTCTCTCCCATCTCAGTAATCTATTTCCCCTATCTTGTCACCAGTGCCTAAAATTTTGCCATTAGAGACCCATTCCTTTGGATATTCAGGACCTTTAATCCTGAAAAATCCCTGGTTCACATGCAAACATCACTGAGAAAATTAACACTAAAATCCATTGTTAGTTAGTTCTCTGATGGTTAGGTGGGAAAGTAAGAGAAAATAAGACCTTACTCCACAAGATATAGCATAGGCACTCTGAGGGAAGGAGAGGATAAAGGAAAAGAAGGAACCAAGTAAAGGTATTAAGAGGAGGGAAAGAGATTGAAAACCGAGGCAAGAAAAGACCAAAGATGACCTACTTTCTAGTTTTGTTCAGGGTTGGCCCTGGGTACAGCTGATTCTGAAAATGCTTGGTGCATTAAACAGTGCCTTAAACAGAGACCGCGGGGCCGAGAGACAGTCAAACTGAGAGAGTTTACCTAATTAGCAGGTCTAACTAAGGTCTCCTTCAGAGATTAACAAAAGTACAGAAAGGAAATCCCTATCACTCAGATCTAGAGTCAAATGGGTGGCAGAATGGGTGGCTCCTGTTAAAATAGTACATTTGATATGGTGACTAATCTCAACTTGTCAATGTCTAATAGCAAAATATACCTTCCTCCTTTCCAATTTGTTCATTTGTTTGACTGAACTATACTTTGTCACTGGGAAGGGACCTCCATGGGTTGAGACATGATGGAGATTTAAGAAGGAAAGGAAAGGTCCTTATAAAGTTAAAAGTCCTTATAAAACATGTATATGTATGTATATGTACATATGCATATATATAATATATTTACACACATATATAGGCATATATTTGACAACTAATCCTTCAGTGAACAACCCTCAGGTGAAACAGAAATGAAACTAAAGCTGGAGAAAACATTTTCCTTGTCTCATGTGAAACACGGCCTTCTTCTAGCCACTGTCGATTTCACCAGTAGCGACCCTCCCTTGTCTTCTTGGCACAGTGGGACTGCATAATTAAACAGGAGATTCAAGGATAAGGCTGTTGGAAAATTGGAAAGGATGACAACAGCAGACCAGATGCTTCGGCCTTATAAATTAGGAGAAGATTATGCATAGCCAGCTGTACTATATAAATGCCCAGTTTTTATACCATACCATGATCCTCTGTGTTCATCATATGGTCCAGCATCTGGTCTGGTCCTGTCCCCAACTCCCACATATATATTTTAATCAAACCTAGACTGGGGGCTGTTTATGTGGGTGTGCTTCAGTCTCAACCAGAAACTCGTCCTGTGGTCTTGGCAGGGATAGCCAAGAGATTCCTTTGTGTGTCACTGCTATCAGTTCTTTACTAGTCAAGAAATCATTGAGTTTAAATAAAGGTTGGGTGGTGAGAGTAGGTGGTAATCAGGGGTGGAGGGAATGAGTGGGGGGAATCTTGTCATAATTATGAATCTTTCATTGGGTTGTTATAGTCTGATGCCAATACTAATAGAACCAGTGTTATTACAGAATGACAAATCAGAACAGAGAGGGAGGGAGGGGAGAAGGAAGGAATAAGCATTTTTATATAGGGCCTACTATGTGCTGAGCACTGTGCTAAGTGCTTTTAAAAAAAAGCCAGATAGTATCTCATTTGATCCTCACAACAACCTGGGGGGCAGGTGCTACAATTTTCCCCATTTTAAGAGTTGAGGAAAAGGAAGCAAACTCAGATGAAGTGACTTGCCCAGGGTCATACAACCAGAAAATGTCTGAAGCCAAATTTAAACGTGGGTCTTCCTGATTCTAGGCCCAGTGCTCTCTCCAATGCACCACCAGCGACCTCTATTTTCTGTGTCTAAGACACAAAGAAAAAGAAAAGAGTTCTTCAAGATTTTTTCAGAAGCATGTACCAACTCTGGACATAATATGGGGTTTTTCTCACTTCGCTGTCTTTGTTGTAGGATAATGAGAATCTCCCATTAGGGAAATCATGGCATGGCTTTGGGGGTTTTGCTCATGGATGGCTTGACTTGGGTCTTTTTCTATGGTAGCATGTGAGAGGTGTCTTTACAATGGAATATAAAAGTGGAAGCCTGCAACTACCCAGGGATATTTCCAATACCTCAAATGATCTGTAAGGCTATCATTATGGATATCACCACCACAACCAAAAGAGATTTAATTTAGAATAGAAGAGGACCTTAAAATCATCTGCTATGGTTAATTTATTTTACATGGAGCAGGTGGGCACCTCCTCATATGTGGTATTCCTCAAAAACTGGTGCAGGCTCCAGATACTTTGTGGGTCCATGTTCTTTTAAACCCATAACTATTGAGCTCCCACTGCTTTATCTCCTTTGACAAGTTAGCCATAGAACACAAGTAGTTCAAAGTAAAAGCACTTAATGAAATAACACAGTAAGATTGCGACGAGATTGAAATGCCAAACAGAGCGTGTATATTTTACACTAAAGACAATTGGGAGCCATTGTTGTTGTTTGTCCTTCATTCTCAAAGAGGACCATGACATGAGGAAGGTGATACCATGACTTGCAAGTGAATTGGATTTAAATGAGGAAGGGCTGTGCAAAGTCACCAGCCTCACTTTCTCCTCCGGGTCTATCTAGGTCCAATGGCAAGATATCACTTCTTGAGCAAGGAAGTGGCAAGGAAGCTTTAGGAATGTCACTTTAACAGCTAGGTTGGATTAGAATCCAACTGGAATGGGTTAGAAGGGGAGAGACTGGCATTCTAATTTGCTTCTGAGTTTACAAAAATGGCAGTTACAGAAGACACTTGTAGACTAGACACAAAAATGCTGCCATTCAAGATTTCCAGACTTTGACACTGAATTTTAGATCATGCCTAGAACTATGTCCAAGTGACAAAGTAAAATTATTCCCGACTTTTGATCATCATTTAAACTTTCTGACTTGTCTGGTTCCTGGCATGACTAATGCTCCATGGCTATATGTTAGAATACAATTGATTATTATGTAGTTCATCTATGGGATGTTTAAGTATATGTTTTATCACTCAGAATAAGAGATGATTTTCACAAAAAATGGTTTAGATTGCCATTTTTTTCCAATTAGAACTTAAGATTTCATTAGTACAAGGAACTGCTATCTTTAATTTATAATCTCAGAGAGTTCCCTGGGTAACAGATAGATTAAGTAACTTGCCAGGGTCACATAGCTAATATGAGTCAGACTGGACTTGAACTCAGGTCTTTTTCACTCAAAGGCCAGCCCTCTATTAGCTATGCTACCTTATCTCCTTTAAATTAACCAAACTGTGATCCAAATCAATCTTTAGAATATCCTAAGGTTCCAAGTATACCATATAGTTACTGGTTTGAATATGACATCAAAACAAGAAAAGTTAGAGATTAGGGGCCTATGACTGTGCTTAAACAGGTAAAGAGACTGGATATTTGAATAAATAGAAAACCAAAATGGATGAGAGATTCCCAAATGATATGTTTCTCTCATGAATAGAGATTTAAGAATCAGAATTGTACTTGACTCCCTTTTTTGCCTTACTTTTAATTAATTTTAAAAAATTTTATTGATATCTTTTGTTCTTAATTTTCCTTCATTTCCAACTATATTGCTTCCCATACCCCAGCATACTCCTTGAAACAAAGAACAAAAAAGATGAAAGAAGTTTAGCAATAAACCAACCAATGAATACATCAGCTGTGTCTGACAGCGTATTCAATATTTCATTCTCATAGTCCCTAACTTCTGCAAAGAAGGGAGGTACATTTTCTCAATTCTTCTCTGAGATCAAGCTTGATTATTATAATTACGATGTTCAGTTTCTCTTTTAAAAATTATTTTCATTTACAATGTTGCATTCATTATGTAAATTCTTCCCCTGATTTTGCTTACTTTACACCAAATCAGTTCACATATGTCTTACAATGCTTCTCTTAATTCTACACGTTCATAATTTCTCATGCTGCAATGTTCCACTACATTCGTGTACCAAAATTTGTTTGGCCATTTCCGAGATAATGTGTGCATCTACTTTGTGCCACGTGTGTTCATTCTTGAAGAGGACTGTGACATCAGGAAGGTGATGCAATGACTTGCAAGTGAATTGGATTTGAGTGAGGGAGAGCTGTCCAAAGTCATCAGCCTTACTCTTTCTCCTCCAGAGCCATCTAGGTCTAGTGGCAAGATATAGATCGGGATGACTGGAGATAGCTCTCGATGCAATGGAAGATCTTGGTCTTTTCAAGCTGTCTTTAATAGGTCTCATTTTGACTGAGACAATGTCCATTCGGTGATTAAGGCTTAATAAGAAAATTAAAAATAAATAAATAATAACCAAGTAGGGCTTCGCCTAGGACCTATTGTTGACCAATCAATAAAATTTGGGTTAAGGCTATAATACACTCTGCTCAGTCTTTTACCAACATGTTTCCTGAATCCTGATCTTTGCCTCAGCCATAAAGAGATCACATTTAACTAGAGATCAAACATTTTTTTTAAAAAATAAATTTTAATTGACATTCTTTTTGCTTTTTACATCACCAAAATTCTGCAGAGTATCCTTTTTTCCCTCCCAGAGAACCACTCCATATAACAAATAACATTTTTTTAAGACAGGGGAAAAAGAAGAAAAAAAGAAAAATCAGCAAAACTGATCAATAGATCGCAAAATTTTGAAACTACGTGCAATGTACCACACTCTATAGAGCTCCCACCTCTGCAAAGGGTTAGGATGGGAATGTCTTGTCAGTCTCTTCTTTGGAGTCATGCACGTTCTTTGTAATTTTGCAGCATTCACTTTTTTGGTGACTGTTCTTTCTTTTATATTGCCACGGTCATTGTGTATATCATTTGCTCTGTTCTCCTTACTTCATGTACATCTTTCCATTCATCTCTGTATTTATCACAATCATCATTTCTTACAGCACAGTGATATTCTATTGCATTTATATACTACCATTTGTTTAGTCATTCCCATTTAGTCGTGGGGATCCACTTTGTTTCCATTACATCATTATCACAAAGAGTGCTGTTATAAATACTTGGGAATATACAAAACTCTCCATTAGGACAGAGAGCCAAACCTGTCTGAATGATAGGAATTTTCCTTACTGAGAGCTCCAAGCTATCATGATTATATTAATAACACTTTGTCTGATATAAACTTCACAAAATGGCAGAGAAAGGGGCCACAAGGACCTAAGGGCCATTAAATTGTAAAAGTGAGCTGGATGCTATTAACAATGTGTAGCTAATGATATTTGCAGGCTTCAGATGTGAGGAAGGAAAGGGGGGAGATGGTGGAAACAGGTGAGGCCTGGTTTAGATTCAATTCCAGCTCTTCCAGAAGGGAGGAGGGAGCAGAAAAGATTGATTACCTTCAGCAGCCAACCCTTCTCTTCCCCTAGGAGTTACGCTTATACATGTACATGTTGTCTCTAAGAATAGAATGCTTGATTCTGGTTTTGTTCTTGTATCACTAATGCTTAGCACAGCATATAGTATGTACTTTTGGCACAGAGTAGGCACTTTAAAAAAATAATGCCTAAAATCAATTGATTAGTGTGGTAAAACAGGATTTAGGATCTTAGTGAATAATAAAAAATAAAGGAATAAAGCAGAAGACAGAGATGGCATATAGTATTTTACTGGTAAAGCAGGGTTCCAATAGTAGAGAGCATTTAAAAGATCCATATGAACACAATCGAATAAGACTTTTTTTTAATTTTTTACACAATTTCAATCTATCTTGATTTTTTTTCCAGGTACTTTGGGACCAAACCTGCCTATAAAAGTTAAAAATGTAAAATTCCATGCCATGAATCTGAAGCATGTCCTTCAACAGGATTCTATAAATGTGACCACAGCTGTTTACTTCGTGTGATAGACAATATAACTATCCCAAGCTGCCTTACCAAGAGACTTTTAAATATCAATGGTGCAAGAAAAATTAACTTCTTTTCCCCCTGCATGCTTTTTAAACAGGCTGTAAATGGACATTGTTGAGATGCGCAGGGCTTCCAATTTTACCTGCACTGAAATCCATGGGGTCTTGCTTTACCATCAGAATCTTCACCACTGATCCAGGAAAAACTACTTGGTCCATATAATGAGCAATTGAACTCTAGAATAGATGGACAGTTTTATAAGGTTTTTTTCCCATCACCAAACTGGAGCCCCAAATCTCTTAAGTCATAACATGTCCAATTCAAGCTCACTAAGAAATCACAGAGACCCAACACTCAGCATCCAGTCACCTGAGTTCTGCAGAGTAAATAACAGAGGTAGAATTTTTTTTAAATCCAAGCAGTTCACAAAGCTGTCTTCTAAAATTATGGTAACAAGAGCCAGGGGCCTGACTAAAAGAAGTCTGAGGACCCTCGAGCTAACCCAAAACATGGCTTGCCATGTTCATGTTAAACCAATAGGACTATCATAGATCTAAAGAAGGCTTCAGAGGCCAAACAGTCAACCATTCTCATTTTACCAATGAGGAAACTGAGGCCCAGGGACATTAAGGGAATAGCCCACACAGATAGCAACTCCTAGAGGTGGGATTTGAATCCAGAATTTGCTACTGCAGGGCCCATGCTCTTGTCACATAATGACTCCCTTTCAAAGGGCAAAACAAAGAAATGTAGACTAATCTCTCCGCTGAGAAAATAGTTTTCCCCAAACTAAATTACAGTGCCTGTGAATGTGATATCAGGCATCATCAAGTTTGTTTTGGACAAATTAATGAGGCTACTTTTTTAAGGCAATAAGAAAGTCTTTCATTAAAAGGTGACTTTTGCCTTTATAAATGAAATTGTCAGGGATCTCGGGCATCATTTACAAAGTCATTATTCTCCACTGATTCTTGAAAACTGCTAATTAATTTATGAAATGATGAAATGGGGCAGACATGCCCCATTCTTTGGGTACTCACTCATTGGGAAAGACCATGGTGGCAGAGGGAAGTGAGGCTGCAATGATACTTTAATAAGGCATGGAGGGTATAGGGGCAAACAGCACAGGAAATATAGAGATGAGCAAAGACAGGAGGGACCCAGAGGCAGATAGTACAGAGATGGGGGATGGGATGGTGACACAGTGAAGAGGAGGGAGATAGAGAGAGGCACAGAGAATCTCTCATGTATTCATGGATTAGATTTGGAAGCACTCAGGAGCATAGGCCTGGCAGAGAAGGAAGAGTGTTGGCCGGCTGGTAGGGATGGAAGGAGTTTGGAGTCTTATTTTAATAGAGTTTTGGTGGCGAACAGACTAACTCTTATCTGTGCCACCTTGGGGTTAGTTCATTAGCATATCCTCATCATCTTAAAAGGGCAGCTAGGTGGAGCAGTGGATACAGAGCTGTGCCTAGAGTTAGGAAGACCAGAGTTCACACCTGGCCTCAGACACTTATTAGCTGTGTGACCTTGAACAAGTCACTTAACCTTGTTTGCCTCAGTTTCCTCATCTGTTAAATGAGCTGGAGAAGGAAAAGGCCAACCATTCCAGTGTCTTTGCCAAGAAAACCCCAAATGGGGTCAAAAAGAGTCTGAAACAACTACACCACAACAACGACATCTCAAACTCATCAGTAACATTTGGCGCTCTTCCGCTGGTTTATCTGCAGATGTCTAGAGCTCATCGGAGATTTACATATCACAGGACTGAAAGGCCCCAACGTCAAAGCTTAGGCGGCTTCCCTTGATTCAAAACATATTGCCAGGATGTGATTTTTAACGAACATATGATACAGTTTGCAAATTATGCTCCTGTGATCTTTGAGACGGTCTGTTTGTGACTTCTAGGTTCCCCTTTTCAATCTCACTTCCTCTTATTGTGACTTTATACTGGCTAGTCATAAACTTACTCATTATGCTTACTAGAAAGGGAAGGGATGGTTGGGGGGACCAGAACAAGATACAATTTTAACACAACTCGCCAATAGTTATAGCCTATACAGTGTCTATGACCTCTTTGGCCTTCAAAGCCTCTCGTAGCCTGACCCCAACCTGCCTTTCCAGCTTTATTACATAGATGTTATTGCTAATTGCTAATTATGAACTTTGATTCATGCAAATAATAATCACCAGCATGTATATAGGAGTACTTTAAGGTTCTCAAAGTACTTTACGAATATTATCTCACTTTATTATCTCACTCATTTTAGGAGGTTGGTATTATTATTATTCCTATTTTAAAGGTGAGGAAACTGAGGCAGACAATGATTAAGTGACTTGCCCAGGGTCACACAATTGAGTAAGTGTCTGATGCTGGATTTGAACTCAAGTCTTCTTGACTCCAAAAATCACCTAGCTGCCTTAACCTGGCCAACTTACTCTTCCTCATTGATATGTCATTGCACTGACTGTCCCTACACCTGGAAAGCACTCCCTCCTTGCTTTCACCTCTTGGAAATCCTAGTTTTCTGCAAGGTTCAACTTGAGCTTCACATTCAATATGCAACCTTTCCTAACCTCCTCCCCATATCCTCAAGGATCTATTGCATATAGATATGTTTTAAATAGATATGCTATATAGATATATGTTATACCTACACGTATATATGTATATATGTACATTTGTGTGTGTGTTCAGTCTCTTGCCCTACCCTAATAACCTGTAAGCTCCTTGAGGGCATGGATTGTCTAACAATACCTACAATGTAGTAAGTGCGTAGTAACACTTGTAGATGGAGTGATGACTATTAAGTAGAGGTGTTAAGTTCACAACTTGCCCTTTCCTCCTTCCCTTCTTCTCCTGGAGATAACTTAGGGAACCTGTGGCCTCGAGGCCACATATGGCCATCTAGGTCCTCAAGTGCAGTACTTTGACTGAATCCAAACTTCACAGAACAAATCTCATCCCTAATTAGTGCCTCTTTTGAGGGCAGGCATGTCTGAGAGATACTAAAAGCACAGCCACCACTTTAGGCCAGCTTAATCACTCACCAAAATCCTCAAAGCCCATCATAACCTAACTCCCTCCTACCTTTCCTTCTTCTTACATACTCTTCCATCCAGTGACACTGTCCCCCCGGCTGACCAGTAAACAAGACACTCTATCACTTGGCTCTGGGCATTTTCTCGGGCTGCCCCCCACACCTGGAATGCTCTCCCTCTTCATCTCAGCCTACTGGCTTCCCTGGCTTCCTTTAAGGCCCAACTAAAATCCCATCTTCTATGAGAAACCTTTCCCAAACTCCTCTTAATTCTAGTGCCTTCCCTCTCTTCATTATTTCTTATTTTTCCTGGCTATAGCTTGTTGTTCGATATTTGTTTACCTCTCTCCCCCATAAGATCATGAGCTCCACCAGGGCAAGGTGCCTCTTTTTGTATCCCCAGAGCTTAATACAGGGCCTGGCACATAGTAGGTACTTAATAAATGTATACAGAGTGACTGTTTATTCACCCAAGATGTTTGACAGACTTGGATGCTTTAAATAATTCTGTGTTTAAAAAAGTTAATTAGGAAGCAATTGGGGGTGATTTGTCAACTGTCGAACAAGTAAAAAGTATCCTCTTGGATGAAAACCAACCGGTGAGTTAAGAGGAGGAAGAGCACCAAGGTTTGTGGTCTCATACAACTGTATTATCCCTTTGTGTGTGACGGGACTTTCCTAAGGCTGGGTAACACCAGTAAGCCCTGATCTTGGGCTAGCAGCTACATGTTTAGAGTTTGGCAAACAAGCCAAAGTAAAAGGACATCCCTGGACAAATATAGCATCCCAGCATCTAGAGAGTACCAAACGCAGGAGAGCTGTTCTCCTGTTAAACAAGAACTCTTGACTGTAAACCCTTTAGTGGGTATGACCTCACATGTGACAATATAGACATGGACAGGGTTTTCTGGTTATGTAGGCTTTGCTTAACAGCTGAGTGAGAGAGACAGAGCCACACCTGGAGAATTCCCAGCTGAGAGTCACATGGAAAATACCTGGAGCAACCAGGACAGAGAGCAATGCTTGTTTATACCTATTGGATGCAGTGGAACTGCTAAGAGTCAAATCACTGCAGTTACTGCACCAGCAGAGGGCAGCTAGGAGCCAGCTGAGAGCAGGACCCCAAACCATCTGCTGGGAACTCCTTGGAAAACAAACAAACAAACAAAACAACAAAAAGCCCCACCCTAAATATTCATACTTCAAAGCTGCTAGGGATTTATGCAGATCTTTAGTAGAGGTCTGCTTACTACTGGATTTTGGCTTGTTTTCCCAAATGGCTGGGTTGGAAAGAAAGAAAGAAAGAAAGAAAGAAAGAAAGAAAGAAAGAAAGAAAGAAAGAAAGAAAGAAAGAAAGAAAGAAAGAGAAAAGAAGGAAGGAAGGAAGGAACGGAGGGAGGGAGGGAGGGAAAAAGAAGAAGAGAAAGAAGGAAAGAAAAAAGGAAGGAAAGAAAGAAAGAAAAGAAGGAAGGAACGGAGGAAGGAAGGGAGGGAAAAAGAGGAAGAGAAAAAAGAAAGAAAAAAGGAAGGAAAGAAAAAAAGAAAAAGAAAGAAAGAAAGGAAGGAAGGAAGGAAGGGGAAGGAAGGAAGGAAGGAAGAAAGGAAGGAAGGAAGGAAGGAAGGAAGGAAGGAAGGAAGAAAGGAAGGAAGGAAGGAAGGAAGGAAGGAAGGAAGGAAGGAAGGAAGGGAGGGAAAAAGAGGAAGAGAAAAGGAAAGAAAAAAGGAAGGAAAGAAAGAAAGAAAAGAAGGAAGGAAGGGAGGAAGGAAGGGAGGGAAAAAGAGGAAGAGAAAGAAAGAAAGAAAAAAGGAAGGAAGGAAAGAAAGAAAGAAAAAGAAAGAAAGGAAGGAAGGAAGAAAGAAAGGAAGGAAAGAAAGAGAAAAAGGAAGGGAGGGAGGGACAGAGAAAGGAAGGGAGTGAGGGTGGCATACTCACATATGCTATATTCTGTTCTCTGAGCTACAAAGTCCTTTCTACAAGTACACATATTAATTTATATGAAAGTATGAGATGAAATTATCTGAGCTTGGTACAGTAGAAAAAATGCTAGCTCTGGGATCAGAAAAGATATGTGTGCAAATTTTGCCTATGCTTTGTGACCATGGGCATCTGCAAAAGGTTTTTATTGTTTAGTGATCTCCAACTCTTCATGACCCCATTTGGGGTTTTCTTGGCAAAGATACTGGAGTGGTTTGCCATTTCCTTCTCCAGCTCATTTGTCAAATAAGGTAACTGAGACCAACAGAGTTAAATGACTTGCCCAGGGTCACACAGCTAGGAAGTGTCTAGACCAGATTTGAAATCAGGATGATGAACTTTCCTGACTCCAGACCCAGCATTCTATCTACTGTGATGCCTAGTTGTCTGTAAAATGACGGAGTTAGGCTAAATTATAGTGCTGGAGGTCACTTTGGACGCCATCTGGTCCAGACCCCTCATTTTATAGATGAGAAAGGCCCAGAAAGTGACTTGCCCACTGTCACATAGGTGACACAGAAGCAGAACTAGGAATTGAACCCAGATCCTAAGATTCAAAATCCAACGTGCTTTTCATTACACCTTCCAGCTCTGACACCAAGATTCAAAGTCTTCCCTTGACACCTCTTTTTGAACTGGAGTGTTCTCAAAGGATTTGCCAGTAGCGCCTAAGTTTGGGCAGATCCTACCAAACCAGAAAGGCTTCAAGTATGGGCATTGAGACAGACAATACGTGTTGCCCTGGAAGCTCGTTACTTAAGACTCCACCAATGGGGATTTTTTTTCTTTTTTTGTGGTTTGAGTGTTTTCGTTTGTTTGCTAAAGGAACTAATGAACTGTTGACTAAGATAGGGACAGGTGATTAACCCCGGCAGAGGAGGGATCAACACGGACATCATCACAGATCCTTGAAGGGCTGAAGTTAGGTAGGAAGCACGCTATGACACTGGACAAGATTCTATATGTCTCCATGTTGCTAGTTTTGTTTTAAGGAATTTCTGGTTTGAAGTTTTCTCAGGCTTGGCCTCTGAAGCATGGGGGTACACAGTTTAGTGCTGGGCAGGCACCTGTATGACACTGCTGACCCCTTGTGGCAAGATTAGGCAAGTGCAGCTTCAGAATAGATCAGCTCTTAGGTTAGATTAATAAAGCTGAGCGTTTAGAACTGGAAAGGGCCTTGGAGATTAGATTTAAAGCTAAAACAGACATCAAGGTCATTTTATCAAGCCCACACCCTCATTTTACAGACGAGCAGACTGAGGAAATAAACTTTGAGGAATATTTTTCTTTGTATCCTTACACAGTAAGGAATTTAATAAATATTTGTTGACTAACAGATTGAGTCTTATAGAGATGAGATCATTTGATCAAGGTTACAAAGAAGTAAGATAGATAGATAGATAGAGATAGAGATATTCCTTCCTCTTTCTCTTCTTTCCTTCCTTCCTTTCTATGTATATATTTACATATATATCCTATATCTATATATACATATATGTGTGTGTGTAAATGTATGTGTATATATGTCTGTCTGTATGTATAGGATTCACACTTAGGTTCTCCAACTCTGAATCCAGTACTTTTTCTCCTAGACTATGCTGTTGCCTTACTTCAAGGGATTATAGTATACTTGGTTCTATGTACATTTAGTTCAGTTCCCATTAGAAGCTCCCCATGGGCCTTAGGGTCATTTTGGACCTAAGCCATCACTGATTTCACTTTTGCCTTTACCTCCTGTTTTTCTCCATTAGATCAGTCACCATGTCCTGTGAATTCTCCCTCTGAAAAGTTTCCTGCATCCATTACTTCATCCCCATTCTCATCATCAACACCTAGACTATTGCAATAGTTTCCATGGATGGTATCCCTACCTCTGCCTCACCCTCTGTTCACCATCCATTACCCCAATCCTAGGTCCAGGAGAATCAGACTCCCAGAGGGAGGCCCCAGCAAAGTTGCCCAAATCAAGCCAAGAGAAGGCTTGTGTAAACCACAAATTTGTCCAGAGACTGATGTACTTGTAGTGATCCTGATAGAGAAGAGCCTTGGGTAGAGAATGACAATGCTTCGTCATTGGGTAGCAAGACTAGAAGTAAGAGGCCATCTGAGGCTCTACCTCAAGGAAAGAGTTATCTAGGTACTCTTCTCTACCATCCCCTCCTCCTGCCCTGTTGTTCTTCACTAGTTCTATCATGTCCAACTTTTCATCACAGGATCAGCAAGAGGTCTTTGTGACCTTATGAACCACAGTAGGCCAATGCTGTCCATGGGGATTTTTTTGGCAAAGATACTGGAGTCATTTGTCATTTCCTTCTCCAGTGTATTAAAGAAAACAGAAGTTAAATGATTTGTTCAGGGTCACACAGCTAGTGTGGCCAGATCTGAACTCAGATCTTTCTGGTTCCAGGCCCAGGCTCTATCCACTGAGCCACCTATCCTTACCTCTAATTAAAAGAGATTCATTCATCCTAATTTAATGAGGTAAAAGTCTCTGTCTTATGGATGCAATTCACATATGTTCACAATCATAAGCTCTAAATCAATTAGTATTTCTTTATATTCTTTTTCTTGTGTGCCATTAAAATATCAATCAAGCAATAAAGCATTTATTAAGGGCCTACTAGACCTTTAAAGGCACTGTGCTCAGCAATGACAATACAAAGACAAGAATGAAACTGTCCCAGCCCTCAAGGAAGATACATTCTATTGGGAAAGAGCATGTACATATGTATGTAGCAACTTGACATTCACAGGTTTGCAGATCGCATCCTGGGACTGAGGGAGTTGAGTGACTACCACTTAAAAGTTCTAGGGCATTCTATGAGTGGCTACTCCTAAAACTATAGTTCATGAGCTCCCATCAGTGTACTTCTCATTAACAGACAATAGAAACAATTAGCTCACACCAAAAATATTTCCTAAGATAGCAGAGTAAGAACAGTAGCTATAAAATATTCTGCCTCCCTACTCTCCAAGCTTAGAGCACACTTGGCTACAAATGCACACATCTGTGGGAAAAGCAGACACAAGCTAGGATTACAATGGTAACGAGGCACACATATAGAGAACACAGATGGCCAAGACAATTCACGCCTCTACAATGAAATGATGTAGGACAATGATGTCCTTTCTCTCCTCATGCATTGCTCATAATACTTCCCTTCTGGTAAGTGTCTGATAAGTGGATGAACTCCCTTGGTCTATTCCTCTCCTCAAGTCAGTTTTCCATCTATGATTGACTCTCTTATCTGATATCGGGGGGGTCTCGCTCCTTGAAACAGTTTATTCCTGAAGTCACTGCTTCTCTGGTCCTTGTCTGACTGGAGAGTATGTGCCTCCATTACCCCAACTTCTTCAAACTGATAAATGTTCAAACTGTTGGACAGTGTCCTTCACTGGACAAGTAGTTCTTTTTTTTTTCTTTTTTTTATTTATTTAACATATTTAGTTTTCAGCATTGATTTTCACAAGACTTTGAATTACAAATTTTCTCCTCATTTCTACCCTCCCCCCACTCCAAGATGGCGTATATTCTGGTTGCCCTGTTCCCCAGTCAGCTCTCCCCTCTGTCACCCCACTCCTCTCCCATCCCCTTTTCCCTTCCTTTCTTGTAGGGCAAGATAAATTTCTACGCCCCATTGCCTGTGTATCTTATTTTCTAGTTGCATGTAAAAGCATTTTTTTTTGTTTTTGAACATCTGTTTTTAAAACTTTGAGTTCCAAATTCTCTCCCCTCTTCCCTTCCCACCCACCCTCCCTAAGAAGTCAAGCAATTCAACATAGGCCACATGTGTATCATTATGTATAACCCTTCCACAATACTCATGTTGTGAAAGACTTACTATATTTTGCTCCTTCCCAACCCATCCCCCTTTATTAAATTTTCTCCCTTGACCCTGTCCCCTTTCAAAAGTGTTTGTTTTTGACTACCTCCACCCCCATCAGCCCTCCCCTCCATCATTCCCCCCATTTTTTTTATCTTCTTCCCTCTTCTTTCCTGTGGGGTAAGATTCCCAATTGGGTATGTATGGTATTCCCTCCTTAGGCCAAATCTGATGAGAGCAAGGTTCACTCATTCCCCCCTCACCTGCCCTCTCCCCTCCTCCCACAGAACTGCTTCCTCTTACCACCTTTATGCCACTCTCTCTCTCTCTCTCTCTCTCTCTCTCTCTCTCTCTCCATATATCTATATATCTATATACACACATAGATATATACATACATACACATTCATCCATATATGTATGCATATTCCCTTCAGCTACCCTAAAACTGAGGTCTCATGAATCATACTTGGACAAGTAGTTCTAACGCTAGATGCTGTGTCTGATGGAGATGCGGAAGAGGAGAGAGAAATCCCCTCCTTCCCCCTTGCTGACCTTCTACTATCAGTGCAGGGGTACTATTCCACAAAGCTGCTCCTGGCCTGGATTCGTGAAAACTGCCTCATTCTTGAACTACTTACTGGATTGTGTTTGAAGGGCCCCCTTTAGGAAGGAATATCATGTGTACAGAACAATATGAAGAAGAGTTTGTTATGTCATCACAAATTCCAAAATATTCACATTGCTGTATGAAAGGCACTGTGAGCCTGCCCAAATAACCCTATCAGCCAGATGCCCAATAATAATAATGCTAGCTAACATTCATCTAGTGCCTAATAGGTACCTGGCTTTGTGCTAAGCACTTTACAAATATTATCTTATTTGACCTTCACAACAACCCTGGGGATAGGTGCTATTATTATCTTCATTTTACAGAAGAGGAAACTGAGACAAACAGAGGTTAAATGACTTGCCTAAGGTCATAAAACTTGTAAGAGTCTGGGGCTAGATTTGAACTCAAGTCGTCCTGACTCCAGAACTAGCATACTAGGCACTGTGCAAAGAGATAGTTGCCTCAAGCTTGCCCTAGCCCTCTATTCCCTCTCTCTGACTATAGGAATGACATCTGCTAGATACCATTCCTCCCTCGCATTCACTTATATTGCCTCCAGGAACTTACAGTTCTCTGCCCTGTCCTCTTTCTCAAACATATTCCCATTTTTTTCCCTCTCTCACTCAATTAACACTCTACACTCTCCTTTACAAACACCTAGGGTCTAGTATCCTACAAATGGCCAAGAAGAGGTCATGATGTGTTTGGTTTTTTTTAATAGTCTAGGAGTAATTAGTGATTTCAGACAGCTGTGGGAAATACTGTCTTTCTCCAAATAGTGATTCTTAAGCCCAGAATTCTATCAGCTTCATCCATGATGCTAACCTCCAATGAGGGCTTTCTACTTGCTTTACTAATAAAAGTCTATTCTGTCTCCTGAATCCAAAGACTGCCCATTCCCCAATAAGGACCTCTGTCTCCTGCTTTCTGGCCAGATGTCGTCAATGATGCATGCCTGATAATGACTGTCTCTATTATTTGAGCTCTACCAATAATCATGAACTAGACTAGCCCTCACCTGATAACACCATTAACTACATCCCACAATTCCCCTTCCCCATCTCAATGCTTCATGGCAACCATGGCTACTCTAAATCTAGTGGCAGATAGAGCATGCCCATTCACCCGTTCTACACACCCTTAACAGATTGAGCCATCTAATTCAAAGCTATGATAATAACAAGACTGACTAGCTGTATGACTGCAAGCAGCTCTCTTCCCTGCCCATACAATGAGATGATTGATCCAATGACACCAAAGCTAACCTTTATATATCATCTTATACATGTGTAGCCATAATGGCTTTTGTTTTCTTTGAATGGCTCAGCTTGCCTCATTGAGCCTCTGGACACTGTGGCTTGCTCTTCCGGGGCAGGAGGCCCGGGGAGCATGCCGGGAAGCAGACAGCTTCCTGTGTGAGGAGTCATGGGGCTGGCTGAGGGGAGGTGTTAACCTCTACCCTAGGGGGAGGGGCCAACTCAGGAACCAATCGGCCCTGGTCATTTGGGCGGAGCTTGATGATGTCAAAAACCCTATAAGAGGGGAGAGGACAGCTTGAAGATTCTCTTTTCCTTTTCCGGTTGGAGCCAGCGACAGTTACATCGTCAGTTACAGCGACCGTTACATCGTCAGTTACAGAGGCAGTTACGACAGTTACGTCAGTTACAGACACAGACACAGCTGAGGCAGGAGCTGCCAGTAGCAGAGCTGATCTACGGGAGGAAGCTGAACAAAGACTTCAGTCCAGTGGGTAATCTTATTACCATAAAAGGGGGAAACATGATTTTGCTTTACGCAATCATGTTTCTCTGTAGCCTCCTGGTTACTCTTTCAAGGCGTACTTATTGGGCCTGGAAGATTATGATCAACATATCAAAATGGGGCTTCTGGTTCATGGGTTGGTTACTGTGGAGCCTAAATAAATGTTTTGATTCTTCTGCCTTCTACTTTGAGAGTTTCTTCTATCCGGCGATTCCGAACCTTTCAGACATGTTTATGATCCTCTTTGAGATTATAAACTCTGCCCTCCTGATACATTTGGCGTCACGAACAGGATCGCTAGGTATAAGATCTCTATTTAGAAGCAGAACAATTTCAGAGGAAGAGATGAATATCCCAGGATGGGAGGATCCATTTTATTCCTCCCTAGCAAAAGAATTGGCTAAAAAAGCTGGACCCTGTGAAAACTGGGAACCAAGGCTACGGAGAGGAGATCCTAGGGATTTGGAAAAGTGTTTACGAGAAGTTGGGATTCAGTCAGGGGCATCACTATCTAGGCAAAGCTGGATAGTGTTATCAGCCTACCGGCTAGTATACGAAAGATTGAGATTAAGTGAAAGACATGGGGGCACTCCTACCCCACAGGAAGAAGAGAAATCTCAGATAGCAGAAGACCAAACTGACTCAAATGAGAACTTTTCTATTAATGTGGCTAAGAGCAACAGGAGACCAAAAAAGCCCAGAGTGCATTTCAACCCAGCCCAGAAAGAGCCTGATTGCCTGCTTCGTCCTAGCCATGGTGGCAGAGGAAGTGAGTGGGGAGAGAATGAGACAATGTTAGGGGCTGAGGCACAAAACACTACTGGGGTTCAGGATGTGCCTCACACAGAGAATAGGAGATGGTTAAATGATCAGACAAGGGCTCGACCCATACAAAGGAGGAAGACAGAAACCCGAGGTGAAGATTCAGTTACAAGGGAAATTCAGGAAGATTTCTCACCGCAAGAGGTCACAGATATTTTGAGTAGATTCAGCCAAAGAATAGGAGAACCATTGATATCTTGGATGGTAAGACTCAGTGATCAAGGGGCCGGTGGAATATCAGTAGATGGGACAGACTGCATGAGATTCATAGGTATCAGCCATGATCCTCTAGTTCAACAAGCTTTTAGGGAACATCATCAGCAAGGAGATGGTGATAGCAGGACTACTCTGTTGGCATTAGCCGCTGTGGGATGCAATAAGAGATATGCTACTGATTCTATGTGGCCCACTGAGCACAGACCCTGGTATTCACTTAGAGATTGTATCATGAGACTAAAGGAGGAGGTAATGAAGACTGCCATTATGGTAGGAACTGCAGACAAATATTACAATGATTCAATGGAACTGCCTCATAGGAATTAATAATTAGGACAGCTCCCCCTGCTTATAAACAACTAATTTTGAATTTATTACTTGGAGAAGTAGGGAGCCGTCTTACAACAGTGATAAATAAGATTTTACAGTTATATGACTTAGGTGACTGGGGAAGGGATAGATCTCCTCGAGAGAGAAGGGTGAATAACCAGCAAACTTGGCACCAAAGGAGAGTAACAAGGAAAGAAATGTTTACTACTTTATTGAGAGCAGGGGTAGGTTTTGAAATGATAGATGGAATTCCAACCAATGAATTATATAGAATGTACAGAGATAAAGGCCTTGATAACAGGAGAGATAGGGAAATCAGAACTGCTCCTGCAAATGCTACAGATGTTGAACCTTCATACCCAAGTGAATCACATGAAAGGGAATACTAGGGAACAGGCCGAGCCCCAGTCCAAATTAAGGAAATACACAGGCTGGATTGTAGACCTCACATTAACTTGACCATATATTGGAAAAATGGGTCAAGTACGGTAACTGAGGCATTAATAGATACTGGGGCTGAGGCCACCCTTATTTATGGAAATCCAGACAAGTTCAGCCATGGAACTCCTATTACCATTACAGGACTAGGAGGGACTGAAATATCAGCCAGGCAAGTTAAATTAATGATGAAAATTGGACAGTTGCCCAAGAAAGAATATAGTGTGGTTATTGTGCCTATTCCCGAATACATCATTGGAATAGACATATTGAAGGGTATGACCTTAAATTTACCCGAAGGGAAATACCAATTTGCTGTGAGGAAAATGGGCATTAATGCAGTCTTAGTGGGGAAAATCAAGATGGATCCAATCACTTTGCCCGAACCTTCTAAAATAATTACTTTGAGGCAATATCGTGTGCCAGGTGGACAAGATGAAATTGCCAACACTATAAGAGAATGTGTTGAGGCAGGAGTGTTAGTCCCTACAACTACTCAATGGAACAACCCTGTCTGGCCAGTCCGAAAATCAGATGGAACATGGAGGATGACAGTAGATTATAGACAGCTGAACAAAGTGACTCCTCCCTTGTATGCTGCTGTCCCAGACACGGTTACTTTAATAGAGAGAATACAAAAACGTGAAGGGACTTGGTATGCAGTTATTGATTTGGCCAATGCCTTCTTTACAATCCCAATAGACCCCAAGCAATGGAATCAGTTTGCTTTTACTTGGCAAGGCCGACAGTATATATTTACACGCCTGCCGCAAGGATATATTCATAGCCCAACTATTTGCCACAGGATTGTAGCTGAACATTTGGATGAATTAAAGTTACCTGGTGTACAGCTTACACATTACATAGATGACATCATGATACAGGGAAAGAATATAAAGGAGGTGGAGGAGAGTTTAGCATTATTAATTGACCATATGAAAAGCAAAGGATGGGAAATCAACCCCGCAAAGGTTCAAGGGCCAGCTCAAACTGTAAAATTCTTGGGGATACAGTGGAATAGAGGACTGCGAGAAATTCTCCCACAAGCTCGACAAAAAATCCAGGATTTTCCCACCCCTACCAATAAGAAAGAGGCCCAAAAGTTCATAGGGCTGTTTGGTTATTGGAGACACCACATCCCACATTTGGGACAGATTTTAAAACCCTTGTATAAAGTCACCAGAAAGAAATATGAATTTGACTGGGGACTTGAACAAAGTAGAGCTTTTGAGGAAGCAAAGGCTGCTATTCAATTAGCTCTAGACTTATGGCCTATGCAAAATGGGCCAGTGGAGTTACAAGTGACTGTACAAGATGACTATGCAAATTGGAGTCTGTGGCAAAAACAACAAAGCCGAAGTGTACCTTTAGGCTTTTGGTCAAGGAAACTGCCCTCATCTGGAGTGCAATATACACCTTTTGAGAAGCAGCTGTTAGCTGCATATTGGGCTTTAGTAGAAACTGAGCAACTAACTCTGGGTCATGAAGTGGTATTAAGGCCTGGAATTCCAATTATGACTTGGGTAATGAGTACCCCAGCTTCTCACAGAATTGGACATGCACAAGAGGCAAGCATAATCAAATGGAAGTGGTATATTCAGAATAGGTCCAGAGCAGGCAAAAATGGAGTTTCTGCTCTACATGAATCTGTGGCGAACATTGATACTGAGAGCAATGAAAAGCCCCTTGAATCTAAGCAACAGATGGTACCATCCTTAGTGAAATGGAATAATGGATATCACGGACTAAATGAAGAACAGAAGAAACATGCTTGGTTTACTGATGGGACAGCAAAATATTTAGGACAGAAGAGACATTGGAAAGCAGTAGCCTATAACCCCTGTACGAGGAGAACTCTGGAAAGTTCCGGGATAGGTGGAAGTAGCCAATATGCTGAACTGATGGCAGTGCATCAGGCCATCAGAGCAGAGAAAGGAGGACAGTGTCATATATTTACTGACTCGTGGGCGGTAGCTAATGGATTAGCTACGTGGATGCCTATATGGAGGAATCAGAATTGGGAGATTCATGGCAAACAAGTTTGGGGTAAAGAGTTATGGGAAAATATATGGGACATGTCTTTGGTTACAGATCTGTCAGTTTTTCATGTTGATGCTCATGCAACCCTGACCACACCAGAACGTGAGTACAATGCACATGCGGATCGACTAGCAAAGATTGCTACTGAATGTATTGTCCCTACTCCGACTCCAACTGATGACCCAGCCTTAGCAAGATGGGTCCACCAGACTGCTGGCCATTTAGGGGTCCAGGCCACCCATCGATGGGCACAGGATCGAGGTATCAGTATTTCTCATGCGTTGTTAAAACAAATAACAGAGGAGTGTTGTATATGCCAATTAGAAAAAGAACGAACTCTTCCTAGGATAGTTACTGGAGAAATAGCAAGGGGAAAAGTTCCAGCCCAAATTTGGCAGATAGATTATATTGGCCCACTACCCCAGGATAAAGGATGTAAATATGTATGTACGTGTGTTGACACCTATTCAGGTGTACTAGTGGCTTGTCCTTATAAAGACGCAACTCAGAAAAACACCTGTAAAACTCTAGATATTGTAAGTTTATATTATGGAACCCCAATGCAGATTCAAAGTGACAATGGATCACATTTCAAGGGCAAAGAAGTGAAAAGATATTGTGTGTTGAATAATATAGAATGGATATATCATATTCCATATTACCCACAAGCATCTGGGCTAATTGAAAGAATGAATGGATTGTTGAAAGAACAGCTGAGAAAATTAAGCTCAAATAATTCATATCGACATTGGAAGGATAATTTGTCTATTGCCTTACGTAATTTGAATAATAGGCCCTTAGGGGGGAGTACACCTCTAGCCAGAATGATGACCCCAAATCTGCAGATCAGAGAACAGCAAACATGTGAGATCCAAAACATTGAATTTTGGACTGTGAGGGAAGATGTCCCACTACCAAGTCCAGGAACACCTGGTTTAGCAGGATATGATTTACATTGCATAGAGAATTTTAGGTTAAATAGGAAAGAGATAAGAAAAACCCCTACTGGAGTATGTATGAGAATCCCCAAGAATCATCTTGGACGGATATTACCTAAACCAGGATTAGCGGCTCAAGGAATACATGTATTGGCTGGAGTGATAGATTCTAATTATCAAAAAGAAATTGTTGTGACACTCCAGAATATGGGTAAAAAACCTGTACAATTTTGTAGAAATGATAGGATGGTTCAAGTCATTATTATCCCCTGTGAAAAAATACCCTTTGTGAAAACTGACCCTCCTCCCAAAATAACTACTAGAGGGGCAAAAGGGTCTTGCTCCATTGATAGAATAAAGTCAGGAGCTAAGGTATGGGTAAAACGGAAGCCAGATGATATTCCAAAGGCTGCAGAAGTTATAGCCCATGGGAAGGACAACACTGTAACAGTTGTTTATTCAGGGGAAAATAATTACCAAATCGTACCCCTGAACCATATATTTTACCGTGAATAGGTTATAATAATAGATTCACAGACTATTCTTTTTGTCCTTTGTTTTGGCTAACCTTGTTGCTAGTTTTGTTTCCTTCAGGCTTAAGCACCCTGCACTTTCCGGTGACTGCCTAAGCATGTAGCATTCTTGGAATTCCTGCCAGCTCGTTAAAGAAATGACCTCTGGAATGGGACTTTTTGGGGGCAGGGCCATCTCTACATCCAATTTCAGCATGAAGAAGCTATGGAAAATGAGACCTTCACCCCTCACCCCAAGATTTTGAGCCCCAATCGTTCAAGGGGGGTGGAAATGATGATAGTGTTCTGTTTACTTATTTTGTGTTATCCTTGCTGTGTTGTTTTATTGTTATGATATTATTGATCCTATGTAATGGATACAAGGATTTAGGGGTGGACATTTGAATTATTAATAATTATTTTGGGGATGATTGATTGAAGAGATTATTTTGCTGGGATCTAGGGGTGGATCGCATTTGAATCGTTAACCAATGTTTGGGAATGTCACTGAATGATATGTTTTGCTTTATAATGAATGATATGTTTTAGTTTCCTTTGTAATTGGATCACAATGTATGTTCTAGGATACATGGCTGATTAGATTATGTATCCTATAACAAGGGGTGGAGTGTAGCCATAATGGCTTTTGTTTTCTTTGAATGGCTCAGCTTGCCTCATTGAGCCTCTGGACACTGTGGCTTGCTCTTCCGGGGCAGGAGGCCCGGGGAGCATGCCGGGAAGCAGACAGCTTCCTGTGTGAGGAGTCATGGGGCTGGCTGAGGGGAGGTGTTAACCTCTACCCTAGGGGGAGGGGCCAACTCAGGAACCAATCGGCCCTGGTCATTTGGGCGGAGCTTGATGATGTCAAAAACCCTATAAGAGGGGAGAGGACAGCTTGAAGATTCTCTTTTCCTTTTCCGGTTGGAGCCAGCGACAGTTACATCGTCAGTTACAGCGACCGTTACATCGTCAGTTACAGAGGCAGTTACGACAGTTACGTCAGTTACAGACACAGACACAGCTGAGGCAGGAGCTGCCAGTAGCAGAGCTGATCTACGGGAGGAAGCTGAACAAAGACTTCAGTCCAGTGGGTAATCTTATTACCATAAAAGGGGGAAACATGATTTTGCTTTACGCAATCATGTTTCTCTGTAGCCTCCTGGTTACTCTTTCAAGGCGTACTTATTGGGCCTGGAAGATTATGATCAACATATCAAAATGGGGCTTCTGGTTCATGGGTTGGTTACTGTGGAGCCTAAATAAATGTTTTGATTCTTCTGCCTTCTACTTTGAGAGTTTCTTCTATCCGGCGATTCCGAACCTTTCAGACATGTTTATGATCCTCTTTGAGATTATAAACTCTGCCCTCCTGATACAACATGTCATGCCATGTTCCGCCCAGGGTCAAGCTGACATGTGCTAGTAATTAGGTACAATGTTTGGGTTGGACGGCAACCTCTAGATGGGGCCAAGAAGGCAGGATCTTAATGGAAAGAAGAACAAGCTTAAGGGAAAAGGGCAGGTTTGCACCAGGGTGTGGCTGAATAGCATGACTGCCAGACAGTTTCAGAGTGGGGAGACGCTAATTCAAGATTAGGAAGCAAAAAATGCAGGGAGTGCCTGGGAATTGATCATTTTTCTGACTCAGCCTAATTTTCCAAAGCATCTGTCTTATTATTTGAACTACATAGGTTCCTGGAACCTTTGTGGGAAATATAGGGAAGCATCCCCACAAAGACCTTTTGAATTATTTAAAGAAGATGAAAGCCTACCCATATAAGAATCTATTTATGCTAACATACAGTCTATCTTGTAATAAAGATATACTCATTCCCTTTTGGTAAAATGTACATAATAGAGAAAGAAAAAATAGGCAAATGCTACTAAAATATTTACTGAAAATTTTACCTTAGTGATTTTTTTTTACATACCAGAGTTAAAAATACATCATCCGAACTTGGTTTCCAATGAACAGTTTAGGCCCCACTTAATAAGATTTCCTCTAATGTAACCTTTTTGTGAAACTCTATGACAGGCTCATTTAAAGTTTGGGAACCAGTGATTCACCCCATTTTGACAGCTAAGCATGAGAGGAAGGGGGTGTATCCCTTTTTTCTCTCTTTTAAGCAGAATGTCAGGTTCCAGTTTTGTCTCATAAACTTCAGAACAGCATTGCTGGGAGATGACTTGTAATAACAAAGGTACGTCTGAACCAGTTTCCTTTCAGAGTGGTGCAGTAGGAAGCACATTAGATAAGATAAACATTCTACCTTGGCTCTGCCACACTCTCTATGTGGCTGAGTATTTCCCTGGGCTTCGGGTTTTTCATCTGTAAAATGAAAAGGTAGGATTAAACAATCTCTAAGGTTCCTTCCAGCTATAAGATTCTCTGAGTTCTACATTAACTCTCCAATTTAGTCAGCAAGGCAATATTTACTACTGGTACAAAAGAGCAACTGCCATAGCTTTTCAACCACAAAAGATCACTCTATGTTTATAGTTATTGATCATCAAACAGTTCGCAAATTATCCTGGGGCTAATAGTGCAATGGAAAGTATGCTGGATTTGAAGTCAAGATCTGGATTCAAATCCAAAATTGGTCAAGTCATTTTTTTGGGTGGTTGTAGATTTTGTCAACTATGAAATGAAGGGGTTAGACTAGGTGACCTTGGAGGTCCATTCCATTTCTAAGTCTATGATCCCATGCTCTGGATTTATTGTATAACTGGAAGAGGAGGTAGCCATCCATGTAGTGAGAGCCAGATATAATAGATGTATGGCCCAGGCATTGTTCTGGGACCAATGAAGTATTACTATAAAAGAGCAAGAGGAAGGCTTTTGGTCCATCAACACGCATTCTTTAAGTGTTTACTATTTGTTGGACACTGTTATAAGGATGGAGAAAGGCAAAAACACAGTCCTTACCCTCAACAAATTCACATTCTAACTGAGGAGAAAACACAACTATGTAGGTAGGCACAACATCACTCTGAGCTTCACTTCCTTTCTTTCCCAATCAACTTTCACCAGTAGAGGCTGCTAGAGTGAGATGACTAGAGATGTCCAAATAATCCAAAACCCATGCACAATTTCACTATTTTAGTGGCCCTTTAACCTTACTAGTGCCGTTACTCTCTTTTGCTGTTGTTGTCGTTTAATCATCTTAGTCATGTCTGACTCTACATGACCCCATTTAGGGTTTTCTTGGCAATGATACTGGAATGGTTTGCCGTTTCCTTCTCCAGCTCATTTTATGAATGAGGAAACTAATCTGCATGTTATGTTATTATTATTATTATTATTATTATTATTATTATAAATAAGACCATATTATTATTATAAATAAGACTATATTATTATGTTATTCACTATGCATAGATTGAGTATAGCTAATAATGCCAGTTAGAAAATTGTCTTGGAAGGAGGTCAAAATGCTATTGACTAAAGTGGATCAATCGTGCGTGGTAGTTAGGCCATCACTTGTTTCTTACCTGGAAAACCCAAGGACTAGGTGTACTATGATCTTTTTCTGCAAGTACAGTTTTCAAACTTTAAAAAAAGGAAACGATTAGATCCCAATGTTTCCAGACTGAAGCTCACCACAATTTAGGATTGTAGGATCAAAGAGACCACGTAGTCCAACCTCCTCCAGTGAAAGTCCAGAATGAACCCTACAGAGATCCAGCTACTTGCCCAAGGTCACTAAGTAACAGGTATTAAGCATAAGGAGCAGTATTTCAACCTAGATCTTCTTCCTCCAAATCCAGGGTTCTTTCTATTGCACCATGTTGGTCAAATTGTACACTTATTATGGGTGACAACTATTATCAGAGAGACCTTATACACAAATATAAACACATAACCATTATGTTACATTGAATGATGTTTTATTTAATAATTTTTCTATATTACACAGTGAAAGTAAAAGAAGCTTTTTTTGTACTGATGCATGACATCTATACATTCCTCAATACAAACTGAAACCCCTCCAAGTCACATCTTGTTTTCCTCCATGTTTTTCCATAAATCTTCCAAAAACATTCTACCTAATAGGATGCAGTTCTTCCTATTCTCCTGGTGTTCTGGGAGCACCATTGTGCCATCCATCTTTTGTTTCTCACTCTATGTGATAAGCCTACCTCTTTTTCTCACCATGCATTGCCTCAAACACATCTTTTAAGTAATTTTTTTGCATGTAAGTCATCTTTGGTAGCATCCTACAAATTATTTACACCGATCTTGTTTATCTGTTATCCCTTTAGTTATTTATGATTTAAATGAGGTCATGGCACTCATTGATTCACAGTCTCATGGGATCCCTGAAAGAATATTGGTATTGAAGAGAAGGATTATTAAAATTAAAAATTATTGAAAATGACAAACAATTGAGATTATTTAAAGCATCATGAAATTTCTCAAGTGTTATCCAGCCTGATATCTACCTCCTTATCGCTATCTCCTATGCAAATTGTAATAATGTCTCTTTGTGCCATTTATTTCTTTATCTTGATCTGGCCTGGTAATTTTATTGATAAAGGGAACACTTGGTTTAGAAATTCATCTGCAACTTAAAGTCCCAGAGATATTAAGGCATTCAGATATTAAGTAATTTGTCTGTGACCTTATAACTAGTACATGTCAGAGGCAGGGGATGACCTCAGGTCTTCCTGACTCCATAGCTAACCTTCTATCTACCATGCATGCTGCTTCTTGTCTATGTATGGCCCAGGCATTGTTCTGGGACCCATGAAGTATTACTGTAAAGAGCAAGAAATCAACCAGCATTCTTTAAGTGCTTACTATTTGTCAGACATTGTTATAAGGATGATTATTCTTAATTTATTATTACACATGAAAAGTCAATGATGCTATTTTCTTCATTGGTGCATGGGATCTATGATTATACTGTCATTGATTTCTTGGTGAAGAAATTGGACTGAACCTGTGATTCTACTGGTCTACAGAGTTCCTAGGAAGGAAGCTCCTCCCCTGATGCAAAATCAGCACCATTTCTGCAAACTATAGTGTTAGAAAGTAGTCTGGGATACTGAGGGGTCCAGTGACTTGCCAGGGTAAAACAGCTGGTATGTGTCAGAGGTTGGATTTCAATCCACTTCTTCCTGGATTCAAGATTGAATTTCTGTTCTCTACATAAAAGCTATACTGTCTTTCCACTGCACCTTTACCTTGTCTTATACTTGGCCTTGTCATTCAGTTGAAAATGTAAAGATGGCTTAATAGCCTGGCATCAGCCCAGTCTTGCAGTCCTTACCCATAATCTATCCACTTTCACTTTTGTGTGTTGAACTATGACCCAACTAGCAGCCAATGAAGGATCAGAACAAGTGTGAAAAAAATGGACCTTTCTTAAAAGAACTTTGCCTTACTTGGTATCATATCATTGGGACAGGTAATTAAGACACATGAACTTTTGACTTTATTAAAATTAAAAAGCACCTGCCATGCAAAGGATTTAAAAGTGTCCTAAAAAACCTACTCATATATTATTCAATACTTTCATATTATCCACAAAAGTTTATTAAATACCTATTCGTATAGCATATAGAAATGGGATCTGTACTGATTGAACTACAAAGATGCTGCGTGTGTTTATAACCCTAAACCCATGAATGTGGATGAACATGTGGAGGACAAACAGAAGCTTGGAAATTGACCTATGAATGCTGTACAACTAAAAAAAAGAAATGAGTTTAAATATTTACATCAAATATGTCAAGCCTAACAATCCACACAGGAAAAACCCAACAGATAAAGGTCTATTGTTCAGTTGGATCGTATTGCTACATGGACAGCCCACTGAACAAGTCCATCTGTGCATTTATCTTAGACAAACATTTCAGCTACATAATAAACTAGACTTAGAAATGAATGGGAAGAGAAAAGAGGGCCGGATTACACTGAAAATAATAATAGTAATACTAATCAGCTAACATTGGCATAGTGTTTGCTATGTGCCTGGCACACTCTGCAGAGCACTTTTATAACTTGATCCCTGCAGCAACCCTGGGAGGTAAATGTTATTATTATCCCCATTTTCACAAATGAGAAAACTGAGGCAAACAGCAGTTAAGGGACTTGCCCAGGGTCACGTAGCTAGTAAAGGTCTGAAGTCAAATTTTAACTCGGGTCTTCCTGAATCTAGGTCTAATACTCTGTGCACTATGGTGCCACTTGGCTGCCCCTTTCAACTACCCCAGGCTTCTCCTTTAGGTAGAAACTCATCTTTTTAACATCAATAGTCTTCCTATGATGACTAGAAACCATGGCACACCAGAGTCTCCAAAGAATCAAAATTCTGGATTCCCCAAAGGGCAATGGAATGCTCCATATTAAGCATAAGAAGACTGAATATATAACCAGCAAAGAAAATACATGTACAAGGAGCTTCTTCATTTCTTACAACCCCCTACCTTCCTTCAAAGCTCTGCTCAAGTATCACCTTCTACAAGAAGACTTTACCAATTCCCTCAGCTGTTATTAATGTTCGCAACTCCCCCAGTTCCTTTCTACTTTGCACATATTTTGTCTGAACTCATCCACGTATGTGTTGTTTCCTCCAGGTAGAACGCAAGCTCTTGGAGGACAGAGAGTTGGTATCCTTAGTGCTCAGAATTGTGCCTAGCATACAGTAGGGGTTTAATAAATGCTTGTTGAACTGAACTGAATAAAAGACACCATAAAAGAGATATGTGATTGGAAAAGAAGGGAGTTTAGTCAGGTAGTGGGAGGGAAGCGTGCTAGATAGACAAACTATGCGCTTCCTTGGGTCTCACGTAATGTTAAAGAAGTAGAGGAATGACCTCAGCCCACTGGGTAGATTCTGTCTGGATAATGTAAGGGTAAACATGGATAAAAGTTGCACAGGATGAGAAGGTATGTGTCTACACCAGTTAGGTGGTGTAGTGCACAAGGTGCCTAGAGGCAGAAAGACCTGAGTTCAAATCTAGTCACAGACATCTACTTGCTAGGTGACCTTGGGCAAATCACTTAAACCTCCGTTTGCCTTAGTTTCCCCAACTTTAAAATGGGGATATAACAGCACCTATCTCCCAGGGTTGTTGTGAGGCTCAAATGAGATAATATTTGTAAAGCATTTTGCAATACTTAAAACACTATTTAAATGCTACTTACTACAGAGAGTACTGGAATTCACAGATCCTTTAGAAATTTTAAAAATGAAAAAAAATGATAATTTCATTAGGGAAGAAAAATAAATAAATTCTTTAATATGATCCTGTTTATATTTGTACTAGAAAAAAATTTACAAATTTATTTAAATTCACCCATCAAAAATGTATTATTCGGTCCTTACAGTGCCTTCTTTTCCTGATCTGTAAAATCAATAAACAATAAAAACAATATCTGCAATCTTAAAGGATTGCTTTGAGGATTAAATATTTAGTTATTTATGAATGTGTATAAATGTATATGAATATACAAATATAAACAATATATAAGAATGCTCAATAAATCTTGAAGTACTATATAAATGTCAGCAATTATCATTAGAGTGTTCTACCCTGGGCCCAAACTCTACTTTGTAAAGTCCTGGATTTGAAGTCAGTTCACCTTGAATCCTTCCTCAGAAACTTACCAGCTGTGTGACCCTAGACAAGCCCCTTAATCTCTGAGTCTCATTTTCCTCATTTGTAAAATGAGGATGTCTATAATACCTATTTCACATGGTTTGAATTAGATAATCAATATGAAACACTGTGTAAATCTTAATGTACCATATAAATGCCAGCTATAAATATTAGATGAAAAATCCAATAATGAAATCTAATAATAAAAATATGAATTTAAGTTCTGAATTCTAAGTATAATTTTGAAAAAACAAACAACCTCCTGATACTCTTAGATAATGCCTTAATCTTTCATCCTAGGAGATTCTTCATTTTGGGGACTTTGAAACTCAAAAATTTCAGTGCTATGTCTTTCTGTGATAAGATATTGCCGAGATTAAACTTATTTTTAAAAATCAAATTAAGCAAAATCAGGTAAAATTGTCTATGGATTATAAAGGGTTTGCGCAGTTTTATTTGTGGGGACAACCTGAGGATAGGGGCTAGCAGCAAGTACTCACCAGGTAAAGAAAGATATTCATGATGAATTTTAAAATGTGTGGGTGGGAAATATGCAGGGAATCAAATAGAACAAGACCAAAAATGCACTAGACATTTAAGTCACGTCTACACTTCTGTAAAAAGGAAGATCAAGATGACATAGACAACTCCAAGTGAAAAAATATCACAGAGAAAATGCTATTGTAAGCTTTTTTATTTATGAATGTGTATAAATGTATATGTATATACAAATATAAACAATATATAAGAAATACTCAATAAATCTTGAAGTACTACATAAATGTCAGCAATTCTTAAATATAATTTAAAGTGCACACTATGATAATAAGCACTTCTGTTATAATTGACATTATCCATAGGTGTGAACATGATACATGTTGCATCCAATTACAAAGGCTCTATTCCTGTTGGTACCTGTTTGTGGCTACAGATTTCACTGGAACAGGTCTGCCCATGCCAGGAAAACAATGGCTCTGCCCTTCCTCTCTGCTCTTTTGACAATTTTTGACCATTTTGACAAATTTTAATGAAGCATCTCTCGTGATAATTTAAATCGCATGGCCCACTTGCCACAGAAGCAACTGAGAGAACAGAAAGACAAGAATGGAGATGGTAAGGGTCCCTCCAAACCATGAGATTCAACAGGAGGAGCTGATGTTGGGAAGAAACATACAACCCCAAGAAAGTAGGAGACAAATGTAGGAAAAAAGACTGATGCCCCTCAGCTAGACAGTAATAAAAAGAGGGACTACTTCGAGGGAGGAAGGGGAACATTTCCATAGCATGCTCAAAGACCTATGAAATGGGAAAATAGGGTTTATTAGACCCAGGTATATACAAAGAAGGTTTCAAAAGAATGAAGGCACTCAAGTTCAAGGATATGTTTTTGAGCCATAACACATTAGAGCATTACATCAGAATAGTCCAGGCCAAGCTAGTTCCTTACTGAAGATACTAAACATTGAAAGCCCTACACAACCTAGCACCAACCCACCTTTCCAGTTTCACTGGACATTACTTCCCCTTTGGAACCCTGTAAATTTGACCAGACTGTCCTCTCTGTTCCTCACACATGACACACCATCTCTTCATGCCCTTTGCACTGGCTGCTCTCATGTCTGAAATACACCCCCATCTTACCTCCACCTCGTAGTGAGTCATTCTCTTCCTTTAAGAAGCAGCCCAGGAACCATCTTCTGCATGAAGAATTTCCTGATCCCCTGCCCCCAACTTCTAGTAGCACCCCTCCCAAACAACCTTGATTTCCCTACTCTGTATATATTTGTATTTTTTAACTTTTATATTTATGTTATTTATAGTTTTATATGTACTTTCTATCTCCTCTATTAGAATATAAGTTCTTTGTGATTGGGATCATTACATATTTTATGCTTGCCTCCCCACTGCCTAACATAGTGCCTGCAACATAGTAGGTATTTAATAAGTAAATATTGGTTGATTTATTACTGCGTGCTGGAGTATCTATAATTAGAATTCACTCTCTTTTCAAGTAGATATTTTCATTCATAGTATTTTTATCTCGAGAGCCTAGCATACTACCTGGCACATAGTAGGCATTTAATAAATAATCCTTGATTGATTAATTGATTGGAGAGTGTTATGACTGAAGATGCTCACAAAGAACTGAACTACAGAAGTTGGAACTATAACAGTGATGGAAACTGAGCCAGTGTTAGACAGCAACTCTGGTACCTGTGCTACAAGAGAAAGGACCATCATACTAAAAAATTAGAGAAGAGAAAGACATATGTTTCACAACTATACATATGGGAGACATTCTTACCTAAACAAGGAAAAGAGGTGTTTCTAAAAGCTAAAGTAGACAATCTGATGACATAAAGTCGAAAAACTTTGGCACAAACAAAATAAAAATTTAATTAGAAGGGAAACAGTTAATTGGGGAAAAACTTTCGTGGCAAATTTCTCTCATAAAACAAGCAATACTGGATAGAAGCAACACCACATGGTAGAAATTTCCTTCTGAAATTGTGCAATCAGGTCCTACTCCTGATCTTTATCATAACTGTTTTCTTCTTAAAACTGTCATTCATCTCTGTTGCTATGTCCCCTGACCTCCAAACATCATTCTGGATCCCAGGTACCCCTTGGAACTCACATAGTTCTTCTCCTCAGGCAGGATGCTGCCCTTAGAGACACAACATTCTCAAAGATGGTATCCTCTCAATGCACACCTTCACTATTACTTCATATGGCAAAGGTAAGAGCTTTACCTGTTCTGTTCTATGTCCTACCTCTCATCTCCCTATTTATGTAACTTTCCTCAAAACACATTTACTTTAGCTATGGCAAGTCAGGGAGTTTTCCACCTTCACTTCTCATTATTCATTAAGTTCCACTTAAATCTTTTTCCTCTTCTATTTTTTATTATCCCTTGATGTTCCCCACTCTGTTCTTACTTTTGCCACAAAGGCCAGTCTTTCTCTTTTAAAAACAATAGTCTCTAGGCATAAAATAATTGATTCACTTTTTTCCTTGACAATTTATTTTTTATATACTTCTGTTGTTTGAGTCATTTGTAATTTGAAAATTTTGCTCAGATGTTTGTTGTTGTTTTAGGAATGTCACAAATTATTCTTTTTTATTAAACGTCCTCTTTTTTAGTCATTGATGGCTTAGGTTTTCAAGATGGGTTATTTAAGGTTGCAGATTTTTGATATATATTATTCCATTCCTTTCTGGGATTTCTTGTGGCTACTGAATAATCTTGGGTTATTTACATTTTCTCTCCTGCATTTTTAAAGATCTTTTTCCTGGATACATGAAAAATTTATTGTTTGTCACTGAAATTTTAAATTTAAATACTTTTGGACTTGGGGTTTGAAGCATTGCCTTCCTTCTCTGCCCCAACTCTTGGCAACAATCTATGGATTCTCTTGATTAGTACTTTATTGTCTATATTTGGACATATTAGCCTGTTTTCTTATATTTCTTACATGACAATATTGAACGATTTTTTTGTTTGTCATGTTTCTCTGGGAAACCTATGACCTTTAAGTTATCTTGTCACATCCTCTTTTCAAGGTCAGTCACTTTGACTTGAATAAAATTCATATATTCTTTGAACATGGTTGCCTTTTTCTACTCTTCTGCCAAATTTTCTTTCATTTCAGTATTTTTGTGTTCCAATTATGTTAATCTCTCATTTCTTTAAAGAGATTCTCAATTATGAATTCAATTTTTCCTAATCAGCTGATTGCTTTAAATATGTGTATGCATGCATATGTATGTATGTATGTATGTATGTATGTATGTATGTATGTATCTATATGTGTATGTGTGTATATATACACATAGGTCAGAAATTAGAGCTTTCAGTACAGAATTATATATATGTATATATATATATGTATGTATGTATACATATAAATTCCTAATTACTTCTTTCATAGCTTTTATTTATCTTTTGAACAATTTTGGAGTTTCTTGTTGTTGTTCCATGATGCCTAGGGGATCCACAGGATTATGTCTTACATCAGGAACAATTAATTCACTTTTCTTCAGCATATACTTGTTAAGAAAGATTTGTGTTCTCTTTGATGTTTTTCTCATTCTTCCTTCTGTTTTAGGATCCTCTATGTTGCTTTATCTGATTGTATGCTGGACTTTGTCATTGACTTTCTGGCCCCTTCCCTTTATTGATAAGCAAACCCCTAAGCCTGGACTACAAGGCTGCCTCATACTTCTGATATCATGGAATATAGACTTAACTGGTCTAAGTCTCTGTCCTGAGTAACCTCTGGATAGGATAAGCCTTCTTCAAGGTGAGCTTCAGTCCCTTTTCTTACAGGTCTGATTCAGCCAATGACATCTTATCTCATTTCTCCCTTTGCTCTCCTCATTTTCTTCATGTCTGGCCAAAATCAGCACTTGTTGCTTCTTGTGGGGTAGAAGGGTTGGGGACTGGTATAGAGGCAGTCATTAAAGCAGTAGGGCATGCCCACTTCTGTCTGGCTGCACGTAAGTTTGTAAATTGGCTTGTGCTCCTGTCTTGAACTCATGGAGTCTGGGGGGGAAGGGGCATTAGTTCATAATAGATTTTTGTCTAACCAAAGATTTTGCCTTCCTCTGAATATTGCTATTATTATCCTACATCTGGCACACAATTCATTTTAGGGGAATGAGGATAGAGAGCTGAAGAAGTATGGAGAAAATGACTAATCCACCATTTTGCTGGTCACATCAAACCTGAAGAGCCTTTTAATTAGATCTATAATAATTCAAAAGAGTTTACTATGAACACAGGAAAAAACAAGTGAACACAGGAAAAAACAAGTAAACATAGAATACTGATTGTCCAAAGTATGAACAAAGCTTCTAGCAGTCGTTCTCCTATGGAGGATTTATAGAGGGACACAGACAAGAGTTTCAGACTATGAGAAGATATGGATTGCAGTCTGTATTGTTCAAGGGCATGCTCACTTCACAGATCCATTGTGGCATTTAAGTACTGAGGGCATGGGCTGAAATACACTGATCTAGATATCAAGAGATGAGGGGTCTGCCCCTGGCTCAGCTGTTAACTAGATATCCGACCCTTACTTCTGTGGAATGGAAATCAGGAAAATGAGGCATTTGATCTAGGTTGGCTCTAGAATCTCTCCCTTCCAGTTCCAACATTCCATGAGTCTATGAATTATACAGGTTCAAAGAGAGTTGGTAAAGAAAATATGAGCAGCAATCCAAAAATGGAATGGGCCACTTCAAGAGGTTTGCCTTACTAGAGGGCTTCAGGGCAAAGACTGAATGTTCTCATGTATGTGACAGAGGAGGTTCATATTCAGGTTGGGCTACATGGCTCATAAGGTTCCTTCTAACACTGAGATTCTGTAGTTCTATACTTCTTCTCTCCCTTCTCCTGCCCTTTTGTTCCCAACTAATAAAACATAGAGGTTTCATGGGGCCATTCTAATTTATGTTTCTCTTAATTCAGCTAAATCTACATCCTTAAATTAAGTTGAAATCATTACACAATGTAAGACATTTAAATGAATTTAACAACACAGATTATCCTAAAACAGAAAGAATGAGAAAAACAACAAAGACAACACAAATCTTTCTTGACAAATATTATACTCTGAAGAAAAGCGAATTAATTGTTCTTGAAGGAAGACATACTCCTGTGGATCCCCCAGGCATCATGGAACAACAAGAAACTCCAAGGTGGTTCAAAAGAGAAATAAAATCCATAAAAGAAGAAATTAGAAATGAATAATATATTGGAAATTAGCAATGAATAATAATGTATGTAATATATAAGAATAATATATATATATATATATACAGAATTGGAAAGCAACTAAGTGATCATCTAGTCCAACTCATATATAAAAAGAATCCCCACTATAACATACCCCCAAAAGTGGTTACCTAGCCTCCCACCACACCCCGCTACCTCCCAACGCATCCCAACACACACACACACACACACACAGATGAGATGAGGTGAGGTGAGGTGAGATGAGATGAGATGAGAAAACTTATGACTATAAGAAATTAATTATTATGCCTGTGCCAGGGAAGTGTAAAAAATGGCATCAAGAAAATAGGAAAGAACTGAGGAAATCTCATACTTCTTTATCTGACTCTAGATTTTAGCTGTATCATTCAGTCATTCAGTAGGACTATAATTCCTGCAGGTAGGCAGATGGCAAAGCAGTACACCAAGAATCATAATAATCAGGGTGCAATGTTACTAAGACATGAGTTAATGCTTTTAAACTCATTAAGTCTATGATTTTATGGAGATGAACCACATTATGGATCTACACTGCAAGCATGTGCTCATCAAAATTACCACAACTCAGTTAAGAGCTCTACCAATTTATAACTCCTGGCCTTCTAGAACTGACCCTATATATCTAGTTTCCCACTGAAAACACTGACCATTGATTAGAGGTAGTAAAAATTTATTTTAAAATTCAGGTGTGAATTAATTTAAAATAATTTATTAAGCTTTTACTGTGTTCTAAGCAGCATGATAAACAATAAATATACAAAATAAAAAGTAAAACAATCATGACTTCAAATCTCTTACCCTCTAATGGGGGGAAACACATATATGGGAAGAGCAACCAGGGAAGGATGTTTTAGTTTGGAAGATCACAGGGATGGTAAGTGAAACAATAGGTCAGGTTTTTTTGGTAAGCTTTTTTTTCTAGAAGCAATGATGGTTTTGATTTGATTATAATTAAAAAACCTTACAAGGAGAGAGAGAAAGAACAATAACAACAAACAGAAACATAAACATAAAGATCATTAGGAGAAAGCCAAACTTTGAACAACTGGGAAAAAAATATCACAGAATCACAGGATTTTGAGAACTGGAAAGTAACTAAGTGACCATCTAGTCCAACTCATACGTAAGAGGAATCCCTACTAAAACATTCCCCCAAAGTGATTGCCTAGCCTCCCACCACACCCCACCATCTCCCAACACATCCCATTCCACTTCTGGATAGTTCTAATTGCTACAAGTTTGTTTTCCCCCCGCACATTGAGTCTAAATTTTCCTCTTTGCATCCCCACCCTTTGGTCCTAATTTTGCCTTCTTTAGTCAAGACAAGCAAGTCTTGTCTCTTCTCCAAATGACAGTCTTTCAAATACTTGAAGACAGCTATCCTCTGGAGTATTGGCCTAATCATGTCACTCTCCTATTCAATAAAATCAAGTGGTTCCCTGTTACTTCCAGAATAAAATATAAACTTCTTTGCTCTTCATAACCTGGCCCTTTCCTACTTTTCTAGTCTCCTCACACTTGACTTTCCTCCTTGCACTCAGTAGCAATTCTAAAAACCCTCATTTACTTCCATTTCCTTGAACACATTATTCCATTTCTCATCTCTATGTCTTTGTAGGCTGTCTGCCACACCTGAAATGCTCTATTCCTTTATCACTGCATCTTGGTTTCCCTAATTTCCTTTAAAACTCAAATAAAATCCCACCTATTCCAAGAGACCTTTCCCAGTGTGCCTAGTTGCTAATGCCTTCCCTTCTCAGATTGCCTTCCTTAAGCTTTGTTTATATCTTGTATGTACCTAGTTATCAATATGTCTCCCCCATTAGAAGCTAGATGGCTCAGTGGACAGAGTAATGGGCTTAGAATCTGGAAGACTTCTCTTCATGATTTCAAATCCAGCCTCAGACACTTACTAGCTATGTGACCCTGGGTAAGTCACTTAACCTTGTTTGCCTCAGTTCTTCATCTGCATAATGAGGGGGAAAAGGAAATTAACTACAAAGGACATATGAAGGAAGAAGCTATCTGCATTCAGAGAAAGAACTGAGAAATAAAAGTAAATATAGAATGATTTTACATATATATATGTGTGTGTATATATATATGTATATATATATACACATACATATTTGTATCTAATGGTAGCTATCTCTAGGTTAGGGGGAGGTAGGGAAGAAAAAAGGGGAAAACAGGGAAAATTATACATATTTATGTCTAATGGTAGCCATCTCTAGGGTAGGGGGAGGGAGGGAAGAAAAAAAAGGAAAATGGGGGGAAATTTTACGGTATAATTTTGGCAGGAATAGCAAGTTGTACATAATAGACTTGCAGTTTCATGTACAATCATTTTTATTATATTGTGGAAATGCTTATTTTATTCAATAAATTAAAAACAAAATAAATAAAAAATTTTAAAAAGAAGGTAATGGCAAACCACTCCAGTTATCTTAGCCAAGAAAATCCCAGAACGGGGTCATGAAGTCATACTCAACTGAAACAACCCCACAATAAAAATTAAAAGGTAAGTTCCTTGAGGGCAGGAACTGTGTAGGGGTTTTTTGTTTGGTTTGATTTTTTTGCTTTTCTTCACCCTCCCCCCACCCCTGAGCTTATTGCAATGCCTGTCACATAGAAAGTACTTAAAAATACTTATAGACTTGCCTTCACTCAGATGATTTTCATATGCCATGAACTCAAGGTACTTTATCATCCTGGCTATTCTCCTCTGGATATTCAGTGTTTTAAACATGGACATATTTCAAAACTTAAAATACTCTTAAACCATGAATTTTAGAACTGACCATAATGTTCTCGGTGAGGTCAGATGTGGTCAGAATACATTAGGATTCTCACATCCCTATTCCTGGAAGCTATGCCTCTCTTAATGCAGCCCAAGACTGCATTAGGTTTTTTGGCTTTATACTACACTGTGGGTTCATTCCTATTGAGCTAAAAAGCCCCAAGAGCTTCTTCAGAACTACTGATGTCTATCCATAATCCCACCCCACCAGCCCTGCCCCCCCCCACAACCATCTTGCACTTGTGAGGTTAATTTTTGTTCCCAAGGATAAGACTTTATATTTATCTCTATTAAATTTCATCTTATTAGATTTAGCCCAATGCTTTTCCCTCTCAAGATACTTTTGTATTCTTACTCTGACACACAGTATGTCAGTTCTGCCTTCCATCTTTATGTTATCAGCAAATTTATTGAACATGATTTTAATGCCTTCATCTAAGTGTTTGACAAGAGGCAGCATATGCCATGTAGATCAAACCACTGTCATCACCTCCAAATCACCACTTCCCATTGGACCATAGTGCAGATGGCTTAGAAATCAGAAGACAAGAGCCCTGAGAACTACAGTGTTTCCAGACCAGCCCCTGTAGCCATCATCAAATGGAGGAAACCTTGTGGAGAAGTGATCTACGATTCCATTCACCACCAACATCTATCAACCAATTAACCAACTTCCACCAACAGGTAGGTAAGGCCAAGAGACTCTACAGTGCCACCCAGATCACTAACTCTCTGCTATCAGCCTGAATTCTTTAGCTACCCTAACAAGAAATGACCCTTGTAGAAATGTGACTTGTCAGCTGCCTTTGCAGGGATGAAGCCATCGTGTTCTCCGCTGGCCACAGCTTCTGAAGACCTGGTGTTGCAACAATTTGGCTAGCAGCTATTGTGGGGGTGAAAGACCAACAAAAGCCCAACAACAAGGACACTGCCAGCACAGGTTCTTTGATCTGCTTTACTAAGGAAAGTAACATTAGGGGGTTAACAATCTTATTTCAAACCAACATACAAATATCATTCACTTAGTTCAGGGGAAAAAGCCAGCACCCTGAACTTCAGAGCAAATACAAACAAATTACATATACATTATAAACAGACCAAATACAATTCATAGTTACCAAGGACAACATCTGAGGTCAGGAGCCAGGGAGCTCATAACAACGGCTGGCCCAGAGTCATGTGCCACTCCTCCTGTGGCTCAGAGTCCCAAGCAAATAGCTCTGTTCTCTCTTTTTATACATTCTTTAGCCTTAGCCATCATCAAATCACCTGAGTGACCAGAACTTAGGCTCCTACTATTTGCTCTGGTCTTAGCAACTCCCTTTAGGACCCTGAAGGCTTCACACCCACACAGGCTTAGCACCTGGTAGATAGGGGTTTGGGCCTGGGGCTTTGTACCTAGTAAGGCTCAATCAAAGACACTTAATTAATTTATCATTCTAAAACAGTAAAAAAAAAAGTCCCAATTTAATTGATATTACACCTGGAAAAGCAATTCGTGACACCAAAACCACTGTCTCTGTCAAATGATTCTACATCAGAAATAGATGTAATTTTATCATTGAAAATAACATTTTAAAAGGTGCCCCCCCCTAAGCTTTTCCATCTGACTCACAGCTAAAAGCTCCTAGAGGTGTTGTCTCTCCCATTAGAACATGAGCTCCTTGAGAAGATGAACTGTCTTGCTTTTCTGTTTTCTTCTCCAGTGCTTAGCACAATGTTCTGCACATTATAATTGCTTAATAAATGCTTTTTCATTGATTGATTCATTGACAAATATGTTGAGCAGCTTAAGTAAAGCACAGTTTCATGAGACATTCCATTGGTGACCTCTTGCTATCCTGCCTTGGATACTTTAATAAAATGACTCTTTAAATCCGATCATCCAACCAGTTCTGAATTCCTTTAATCTGAATTTAATTTAATCTGAATTCCTTTATCATTTAGTCCATATCTCTTCATCTTTTCCACTAGAATAGTATGAGATACTTTATCAAAAGCTTTGCTAAAAATAGAGGTAAACGTCTTGGGCTGTATCCCAAAGAGATTTTTAAAAAAGGAGGAGAGAAGGACCTATTTGTACAAAAATATTTATAATATCTCTTTTTGTGGTGGTTAGGAATTGGAAATTGAGGGGATGCCCGTAGATTGGGGAATGGCTAAACAAGTTGTGGTAATCAAATATTATTGTGCTATTCTGAAACGACAAGCAGGATGATTTCAGAAAAACGTGGAAAGACACACACAAACTGATACAGAGTGAAGTGAGCAGAACCAGAACATTGTACATAGTAAAAGCAATATTATATGACGAAGAACTGTGAATGACTTGGCAACCCTCAGCAATACAATGATCCAGGACAATCCCAAAGGACTCATGATGAAAAATGCTTTCTACCTCCAGAGAGAGAACTGATGTTGTCTAGCATACTATATTTTTCTTCCTTCCTTTCTCCTTCCTTCCCATCCTTCTTTTCTTTCTTTCTTTTTCTGAGTCTTCTTGAACAAAAAGACTAATATGGAAATCTTTGTATGATTGCACATGTATAATTTATATCAGGGAGGGGGGAAGGAAAGGAGGGATAGAATTTTGAATTCAAAATTTTTTAAATGAATGTCAAAAAATTGTTTTTACCTGTAATGGAGGGGATAAAATATTATTTAAAAAATAAAGGTAAATTATTTCCATAGCATTTTCCTCATCATTTCCGAGCCATCTCTACCATGGCCCAAGGGGAGGTGGTGACTCAGGCGGTAGCAGAGTTAGATCTACGTGGCATATACTGCCTCCTGTCAAACACAATTTAGCAATCCTGTCACAAAAAGGAAATGAGGTTAGTCTGGCCTGATCTGTTCTTGCTGAAGTCATGCTGGCTCTTTGTAATTACCACTTCTCTTTCTAGATTTCACTAACCACCTATTTAATGATCCATTCTAGAAATTTACCAGAAAGTAAAGACAAACTCCCAGCCCATAGCTTACAGACTCTTGTCTTGTTCTATTTCTCTTTTTTTTTAAATCAGGACATTTACCATTCTCCAATCATATGATCCCTCTCCCATTTTCCATGATCTTTCAAATATCAATGGCCTCATCTCATCAATCACATTGCCCTTTCTTTCAGGACCCAAAGATATAATTCATCTGGGTCAGCTGACTTGAACTTTTCAAGGGCAGCCAGGTACTCTCTTACTATCCTGTTACATAGAAAATCCCTGTTAGTTATTTTTGCTCTGTCATTTCCAATGCAAAGGTCATTTCTATTTGGCAAAGAAAACAGAAGCAAAATTAGAAATGAGTAACTCTGCCTTCTCACTGTGGTCAGTTATATCATTGTCTCCTCAACCGTAAACAATGGTCCTACCCTTTCCTTGAATCTCCCTTTTTCTTACAATATATTCAAACAAACAAACAAATAAACTACAGCTTTTTAAATTGTCCTTAATACCCGTTTGACTATGAGCAAGTCACTTAAACTCTCTCAGCTTCAATTTCCACTGTGGTCCAGTGGATAGGGCACTGGGGCTTGGAGTCAGGAAGACCTGAGTTCAAATCAAGGCTCAGACACTTACTAGCTGCATGACCCTGGCCAAGTCACTTAATCTTGTTTGCCTTAGTTTATTTATCTGTAAAATTAGCTGGAGAAGGAAATGGTAAACCACTCCAGAATGTTTGCCAAGAAAACCCCAAATGGGACCATGAAGAGTCAGATATGACTGGAAAAAATGAGGATAAAAATAGCACCTGCATCATAGGGTTGTTGTGAAGATCAAATTAATTGAAGATCAAATTAATTGGGCTTGTCTAGACATGCCAGATTCTCCTATATGGAGGTACCCTGAAGGGCATTTGGAGCATGTCCAGATTGCCTAACATGGAGGCCTCTGTATCCCCTATACATAGTTGGGTGTGGCCTTCTTGTATTAACTGCCTGTGTCATTAAAACTGGTGAGAAGGAGACAGTCACTTTCTTTCTGCTGCGTTCTTTTCTGGGTCATGGTCACCCATAGCACAGGCACAACGAATTGAACTATTGGTGAGAGGGAAGGACTTCCTTCTACTGCACTCCCTGCTTTCATCTTAGCTCTGAGAAATAGGCCTGGGGTCTCTGTTTGGTGTTGTTTCCTTCTCAGTTCTGAGTGCAGATGGTGATTCCCACCAGAACTGAGCTTGAGCCATGAGTCTTTGGATCCAGGACTGTTCTGGGATGCAGTCAATGAGTCAGACAGGGAAGTCCAGAGAAGCCAGGGTACCTGACCGTCACTATTCCCTCATCAGCCATAACTCATCCTGAGATTTAACATACATTAACAAAATTATTTTTATAGGATTGTCTTATATTAAGTACTTTTATTCTCTACTACCTGACCTCATTTTCATCTTCTCAACATGTCTTTTTAAAGTCTAAGTGGGTTGGTGAGTTCCCTGTGCATCCACATCATCTCTTCAGACAAATACTCCTCATTTTCCTTCAGACAAATTGTCCTTCAGACAAATACTCCTTATTTTGTTCTCATTTGAATTATTTCATTTTGTGTTTTCAGAACTTAATTTTTTAAGTATCTCCCAAACTTCCTGGGCTGGCTTCCCCTGAAGCATTTTATTCCATGGTATGTTACCTATATTTCTTCTGAACTCTTTGAAGTCTGTTTTCCCCAAAACTATGATGCATGTTAGATTATGCCCAGATTTCTTCTCCATCTCTATCACAAAGTGTAGGAAGGAGTGGCCATTTTCTTCCGGAGTTCTTATCATTTCCAACTCAGATACCAATTCTTCCCTGTTTGTGGGAATAAAATCCAGAACAGAATTTCCCCTTTTGGCTCCTTTGCCTTTTGAAGGATAAAATGAACAAATTAAGAAGTTAATAAATCCTTAATTTGGGGCAAAAATAAAGCTCCTGCCAAAATGAAGACAATAGCACAAACCCCACAGGGCGAGTGGGAGGATAAGATGATATAATGAATACAAAGTGTTCTGCACACTTCACTATGCTTATAAAATGGAGGTAGTAAAGAGAGTGGTAGATTTAGAGACAGAGCATCTAACTTGAAAGCTTGGCTTGGCTACTTACTCTATTCCTAGGGACAAGTCACTTACTCTCTCTGGGTCTCATTTCCCTCATCTGTATATAGCCCAGAATAAGCTTTGAGGATCCTTCTCCCAACTCCCATTCTTACTGATCAATCGGGTTTCTGAGCCAGACTATATCACCCTCTCACAGGCCTAGATATACTTGTGAAGAGCTAAGGAGAGGGAGGTGATTCTTCTCTAATGGTATTGGCTTAAGTCCCCATCCTATCGTGTTACCCCAATGTTAATCACTGAGGCATAGTGCCCCAGTATCATTTAACCAATTAACATCAATTCACCTTTACAAAAGGATATTTACTGAGAGGACAGGATACCATATTTTCCCCAAATTGTAGGGGTACTCTCTCCTCTACACCATCTTAGTGTCTGAGGAGAGTGGACTCAAACTCAAGGTAGCTTCTACAAAGTAAAAGACCTTAGCCTGAAAGGGCCAGGGTTTCATAATGCATCCTGGGTCATCTCCAGCCCTCCTGGTGAATATCAGGCCACTGGACCCAGATGGCTCTGGAGGAGAAAGTGAGGCTGGTGACCTTGCACAGCCCTCCCTCACTCAAATCAAAGTCAACTGCAAGTCATGTCATCATTTCCCTGATGTCATGGTCCTTCTGAGAACAAAGGACAAACACAACAACAACAATTTTTCCCATAAAGTAAAATTCACTTATGAATGTGGCATTGCTGATTCACAATCCCTTCCTCTTGTAGGACTCAGCATCTTGGCTACAAGGTCAATCCTTTTCTGGGTTGGGTCTGGGTCACTACTCAGGGCTGTGCTAGTGAACTACAAACTCTAGCCATTGGACACTCACTATCCTGACCTTTCAGAGATCACAGGGTTGTAGCCTAGTGAAATATTCCTTCGCCTAAGAACAGGAAAGAATAGACATAAGATAAGCAGAAGCAATGACATGCCCATGTTCTCACAGAACACATGGTGGTGACCCAGGTAGAGAAATAAAAGGCCCAAGACTTCTTACCCCATCAGGAGGCTTACAACAGCCCTTGCTTCCTTGCTCAAACCCAGGCAGGTAGGAAAAATTAGTGCCTATTGAATGCACTTTCATTTCTGACACGGCAGCCAAATGAAAGCTCATCTCCTTTGTATAGTAAGCAAACCAGCAACACTATCTGTGCTGTCTCTGAAGTTTACATGGGGATTGCATCAGCAGAGCACACCATGCATGCTCATAAAGACTGGGCTCATTGATCAGTGCTCCTCTGACGTGTAAAATGAAGAAGTTGAAACCAGATGATCTCTTAAGGTGTCTTCTACCGGTAAAGATCGATTATCCATACAATGCTTCATCAAAGAGTTATGAAAGGGTAGGTTGAGCTGCGGATGTGAACACAAGAGAAATATGGACATTCATTGTCCATTCACTGGAGGGTAGTCAGAGTTAGATACCTTCAAAGGCTAATGATAGTATTCATTAGGAACTACATGCTGAGATGAGGCTTAATGAAAGTGGTAAAGAAGTCAAATTCCACCAGTAAGTAGAAGGACCTTCAAGACAGGGTAAGATGGAGGAAGCTGCCATTGATCAGTGGCTAGAGGGTAAATACTTTAGGAAGAAAAAAGAATGTCCTGGAAACTCAATTGTGTGCTTTTGTAATTTTTTTTCATGAAGTTCCTTTTGGAAAGGAGTTGGGATTAGAAAACCCCAATCTTCTTTCTGGGCAAACAGAAGAAGGAAATTATCCATGCTCATGACTAAAGAAATAAAAGTACTTGCTGGAGGCTGTGAATGGTGGTGACTATGCTGGTGGTACCACAGACCCACACTAGATGTGAGGTCCTAGGGCTATTCAATTAAGAAAAACTAAAACTAAAACAAGGGGATAAGTCATGGAGCTGTTGAGATTGCTGCTCTCTTCTTGCCTGGGGCATTTCCTTATGCTCCTTTAGGTCTGACATCCTAAGTATATACATTGCAAATTCATGAATAGGTCACAGAAGACCACTTCATCATAGCACTGAGACAAATAAAATAGGATCATGGCGTTACACTGACATCCAGTGGCTAGTTGGATATGTACAATGCACATAGATATACTGGAAGACAAAATTTAATTATTTTTCTTCATGTACTGACTTCTGCTTATGTCCTTCCTAACCACAGCTGGATGAACCAATAGGAAAAGAAAACATTTGTTCAATATGTAGGGGACCCCAAGCAGTTAGCAATAGTCTGCCATGTTACCTAAACCTGCTGCCACTTTGTTAGTCAGGGAAGTTTTGGTTTTAAATTCTTTTTCCACCTACTTCTGCCAATAATCTCTTTCTCTTTTTATAAGAGTCTTTATTAAGTAGAGCTTCATTGTATTGTCTCGACAACTTTTTCTACAGCACTTTAAATTTTCACTATAGAAATTATAAGTGTAAATGCTTGGCATTTTTAGATTCCTAAAAACACCCTTTTAAAAATGTTTTATGTTATTCAATTCAATTGGATTAAACAAACATTTATTAGGCATATGCTACCATTATGCCAGCAATGACAAGATTCTAAATCAAATTAACACTTTCATCTTCAAGGGTTGATGTCAACAATTACCCCTGGCAAGCCACTGTAATTCTAATTTTAGTCTTTAAAGCAGGAAAAGCAATATGTATGTAAACTCATCTTTGTTATTCTCTAATAAGGAAGTAGTACAAATTTCATATTTTTAAATATCTTTGATATTTTCTAGTAGTAGAAGGAAGTAAAAAAGTAATTATATTCCGTTCTTGAATTTTGAAGTCAATATACAGTAAAAATGAACATTATAAAAAAGAAAAAAGATTGCTAATTATAACTATCCAGTAATTAAAGGAGAAAGCAAAGAAATTGTTATAGCACTAGGTTCTCAAAGTGTTATCAATATAAGGCAGTACTGATAAATGCAGGCTTTACTCAGCCCTCCCCTACCTTCATCCATTAGCACCACAATGAAAGCTGATGGCATCACGACAGCTGTGAAAAAAGAATAGAAAATATTTATGCTCAATATATTATTTGGCCATAGTTGTTGCTAGAAAATAGATGGGGGAAACAATTCAGAATATAAAGATTTTCTTATAATGAAGTTTAAATAGAGGGGCCTGTCTCTTGGTGGCGGGGACTGTCTTTTGTCCCTTTTTTGTATCCCCACATTTAGCACAGTGCCTGGCACATTCATAGGAGCTTAATAAATGTGGACTGATTGATTAAAAGATGTTGGCCAGGGGTCAAAATCACGCAGACCTTAAGTTAGCCAGCAGAGGGAACTGTGGTTTATCAAAAGTGAAGCCAGACTCCCTGCGGATTGAGGCAAATGTCCATCATTATCGTTTTCTTCTGTTTTTCCACCGCAGAAACAGAAGTGTACAGTCTCTTTTCACAGGCTTCTGCTAATCACCATGTCTGGCTAGCTACTTACTTCAGACCCCACCGAAGCTACCAGTTGAATTATTATCCTCCCAATTGTTACACTAACAATTTCCTGGGTGGTCTTGAATGCCAAAGTCATTAAATATTTGCAAGGCTCTGTTTTTAAAGTTACAGCTAACAGAAAAAAAAAGAAGACAAATTCTTTGGTTTTGCACAAGACCTATGCTGACCTATTTTGTGTGTGTGTGATTACAGCTACTAGATCAGCTTTCAATAGTACTCCTCAACTCCAAAATAGAGATAATCAAATACTGAGTCTCCCTTCCCCCACAACACACACACACACATATTCACATCCCAAATGAGAACCAAAAGCCAAACCCTTTCCTTATGAATATTAATATTAGGCAATAAAGTAGGATTAAAAAAAAATTGGAACATAGCTGTGATTTAATCTGTATGGGGAACTCCCCACAAGGAAACCCCTTCTATCAATGCAGAAGAGGACGCACTTTATAATGTAGGAGCTTAGTTTTTCTTAAGAGACACTGAGAGGCTAAGCAGCTTGACCACGCAGCTAAGGGGGACAGTGTTTGATACCAGATCTTCTGCCTCCAAGCTCAGTTCTCCATCCATTATGCAAAGGCTTCCTCTCAGAGTAAAATTCATGAAGGGAAATTCTCATCATCTTCTTTGACCCTCCCTACCCGCAAAAGGTCTCAAGTATCAAAAGGAGACTATCACATCTGAAGCCTACTTATAATCTTCCTCATATGAAATGTAAATTTGAGGCACATTTGAAGAAAAAATATATCAAAGAATTTTTAAATGTCATGGTAACTTTTACGTTTTTTTTAATTCTCTATTAATTACTCATTTCCCTAACTTTATGACTGAGTTCTGATATTTTTTTTATCACAATGCTGTTGGGGGGGAGGGGAAGAGAGAAAGAACCTGGGCCTGTAGAAATGTTCCGATTCTCCAAAATGTTCATCACCTCAAGTGTATTTGGCAATCCTATCTCCTTTTATTGTATTCACTTTGCTTTGCTAAGTAATCTGAAGCTAAATCTACTATTTTCGCTTACTAGTGTAAGTAAAGAGACAGCAACACCTCCAAGTTTGTTTTAAAATAATGTCTTTTCCAAGGGCCACATCAAGCAAGCAAACAATTATTAAGCACCTATGAAGTCTGAAACACTGTACCAAGATAGGGGATGTGAAACAGTCCCAGCCCTCAAGAATCTTACATTCTACCAAGGGAAACAACAGTCACATAACTAGGTTTAACAGTGTCTGAGAATTAGGGGTATTTGGCTAAAAAGGAGAACTAGCCACTTCCTCTACTTGGTGCCCACAATTACCCTTTCCCAGGTCCATCCTTCAGGTATGACTTTTTCTCCAATTGCCTCCCTCAGAAGTGTGGGTAGTGGGGGAGGCCCAGACAGGGCTTTTCCTAGAACCTGCCTCAAAAAGAATGGCCTCAGGTCACTGCCTCAGGAGAGGGAGCTTTGGGAGAAAGGTGCTCCTTACAAAACTTCTTTTATCTCTCAGTTACAAGCAATTTGACATAAATTTGGTTAGAGTTAAAGATCAAAATGACTCTAGGGTATATAAGTAGTTTCAGAAGCCCTGCAATAACTCCGGCCTTGGCCCAGAGCTGGAGAACCACTATTTTAGTTAACTATGGTGCAGAGGAAAAGGGGATGAATCTGAACTCACAAGACTTGGGTTCAAATACCAGGTCTATTACTTACTACCTTGAGAAAGTCACAGTCTTTCTTGGCTTTAGTTTACTCAATTGTAAAATAAGGCGATTGGACTAGATGGTCTCCAACATCTCTTCCAGCTCTAATCTATGATCCTGTGACTTGTCCAAGGCCAAATAGGTAATAAAATAAATGTCAGAGCTGGGATTTGAATTAAGACGTGTTTATTCCAAACCACTTTCCAGCACACCGCGCTGCCATTATATTCTGATCTATATTTTTTCTTCATAAATCAATCCTTCCTGTGCTCACTGTGTTTCAGATTGGAGGAAGGAAATATGGCGGGCTGGGAATAATTGTGGATATTTGAGCTAGAGGTATCCTATGGTGGCAGCAAAGACAAAGGAGCGTAGAAGGCATGAGAGAGTGTAAAGTAAACTAGGAGAGGAAAATATCAGTGGGACAGGGCTCCAGCTGTAAGGGAATCCTGTCATCTGTTAGTCCCTGGATCACCATGGTGAGAAGTGAGAAGGGCATCCCATGTAAAGATTTGCTGTCGTGTCTTTAGTTTTCTTTTGAAATATTTTATTGATGCTTACATATATGCATAATAAAATAAACATAATACATTTGAATATTATATAAATACATAACGTGTATATAGGGGTGTGTAAAATATGTAAGTGTGGGTATGTGTACATATATATGTATACACACACAAACATATATATGTACATATATATATATATATATATAATCCATATAAAACTTACTTTCCAATGACTCCCCTTACTCCTAATAAAACTTTTCCTTGTCAAGTCAAGTAAAATAAATCAACACATGGTCCTTCCCCGAAACTGTATGCCTTACTCCTTACATGTAGTCCACTATCTCTCTACCAAGATAAGGCTTCAAGTTCTCTGAATTGAGCAAAATTCTACAGTTCTGTCTAGGGAGGCCATGGGAAGAATACTAGCTCTGGATCCTGGCTGGAGAATGTACTACCTGTGTAACTTTGAGCAAGGTCCTTAATTTCTCTGGGCCTGTTTCCCTACGTACAAATGAGGGGCTTGGGCTAGATGACCTTTAAAATACATAAGTAAAGCACTTTACAAATCCTAAAGGGTTATATAAATGCTAATTATCATTACGATTCCGTTCCTAAGCCTTTTAGAGTGGTTTTCCTTTACATTATTGTGTTCATCCTGAAAACCAATTAATAGTATCTTTCATAATCTCCTACACACCAGTGTTTGGCAGGAATGTATTTCCTAACCCACAAGACCAACCAACCCAGAACAGTCTACAATTATTCTAGTGCTGATTTATTTAAGATGTGAAAAACAGGCTCTTTTATCACTAAGGCATATGAGTGGTGATCTCAGTGCCACAGGACAAAGGCAGATGAGGAAGCCAAATAGGCCTTTGAGGTTTGATGTCTGCAGAAGCTCTAAACTTCCTGAGATTTTCATCACATTTGCCACATGTGCACACAATTACACTTCAATTTCCTTCATTTTCGTTCTCTTCTCCCTTCAGAAATGTAACCAGCTCCTTTGTCAAGACTCCGTCTGCACCAGAAAAGCTACAGAGAAGAATAAATGTCCATTTCTAGGACAATGTGAAAGAAAGTAGAGACCAAAAAAAGCAGCTAAAGCTAGTTTTTTATCGACTCTGGGGATGAGACAGAGAGTATTCACAGGGAAGAAAAGAAAGTGAAAGGTGAGGAAGAGGAGGAGGAGGTGGAGGAGGATGAAAAAAAGGCAGGATATTCCTGAGAACAGACCTATCTCCCTGTTTCCTTATCTTAGCTAGAAGTCCTATATAGAATCTTTCTAAAAATTAATTTATTTTAAACTTAAATACACAATAAGAAAAGAAGAAATAGAAACTTAAATATTAGAACTTAAATACAAAATAAGACAAGAAAAAAAAAAGCACTGCCATGTGCACAGCAGAACTTGAGAGGATTCAAAATATGCAGCAATAAATTTCCATTTCAAGAAAGCCTGTCTAATAAATACTACTTGTTGTGTTCAGAGCTGTCCATCTTTTCTTTGCTTCCTTGTAAGTTTTCTTTTGTTCTCTGCTGTGCACTTTTTTACTTTGTTCTTTTTTCCCCCTTCCTCCCCCCACCAAGAAGGTACACTTAAACACAGATATAGATAGATAGACATATACATATATACACACATACATAAACACACAATTATATACATTCATATGCACGTACATATGTATACTTACATACACATACATATACTTATCTATACTCATATTCATATTTAGGCATATACATTCATATGCAACTATGCAAGACCATACTAGTCTTCTGTTTCTCTAAGGATGAATAACCTTTTCTTTCATAAGTCTGAGTCTTTCCATGTTTTTCTAAGTCAACTTTTCATTCCCTACACCACAGCAATATCCCATCCTTATATTATCTAGTTATTTTAAAATAGTCTAAAACAATATTAATTAATATGCTGACATATGGTATAGTTTCCCTATTTTTCTCTTATGAGTAAATCTATTTTAGTTTTAACTTTGAGATCATGATTACTATCCCTGCTTTTTTTCTCTAATAAATTCTATTCCTAATCTTTATTTTATGTTTGTGTGTATCTCTTATTTCCTATTCCTCCTGACTCCTCTACTTTACTTCTACCCACTACCTTGTCCTCCTGTTACTTAACATACCTCCACCCACCCAAGGATCCTGTAGCCATAATGGCTTTTGTTTTCTTTGGATGGCTCAGCTTGCCTCATTGAGCCTCTGGACACTGTGGCTTGCTCTTCCGGGGCAGGAGGCCCGGGGAGCATGCCGGGAAGCAGACAGCTTCCTGTGTGAGGAGTCATGGGGCTGGCTGAGGGGAGGTGTTAATGTCTATGCTAGGGGGAGGGGCCAACTCAGGAACCAATCGGCCCTGGTCATTTGGGCGGAGCTTGATGATGTCAAAAACCCTATAAGAGGGGAGAGGACAGCTTGAAGACTCTCTTTCCTTTTTCGGTTGGAGCCAGTGACAGTTACGACAGTTACGTCAGTTACAGCGACCGTTACATCGTCAGTTACAGTTGCAGCTTCAGTTACAGACAAAGACACAGCTGAGGCAGGAGCTGCCAGTAGCAGAGCTGATCTACGGGAGGAAGCTGAACAAAGACTTCAGTCCAGTGGGTAATCTTATTACCATAAAAGGGGGAAACATGATTTTGCTTTACGCAATCATGTTTCTCTGTAGCCTCCTGGTTACTCTTTCAAGGCGTACTTATTGGGCCTGGAAGATTATGATCAACATATCAAAATGGGGCTTTTGGTTCATGGGTTGGTTACTGTGGAGCCTAAATAAATGTTTTGATTCTTCTGCCTTCTACTTTGAGAGTTTCTTATATCCGGCGATTCCGAACCTTTCAGACATGTTTATGATCCTCTTTGAGATTATAAACTCTGCCCTCCTATTACAGATCCCTCTCTTATTCTCCCATTCTTATTAATCTAAACATCTTTCTATTACCCCCTTCTCCTAATCCCTCACTCTCACCTCTAGAAATCCCTCCCTTATCCCCTCCCCCCTCTGTCCCCTTAGACTTTTATTTCTTTCTGAATTTAGAAAACTTTTATGCCCTTCTATCATCTTAAACCCATTCCCAGTGAAAGTAGGGTACCAGAATGACCAGTTCTCCTCCTTCGTCTAATTATTCTGTGCCAGTTCTATGTCAGTTCTCTCAGACCTCATGTGTATAAAATAATCATCCTTTTTACCTGTTCATAAATAGTTTTACTTTTTAAAATCATATCATACTCAGGTGTACCTCAATCTATCTTACGAACTGCTCAATTACTAATGGGAATCTTAGATGTACATTTTATATTTTCTTGTTTAAAAAGTAAGCAGTCTATCCTTATTGAATCCCCTATAATCAGTCTTTGACATGTACCTTATATTTCTCTAGGATCTTATATGTCAAATCTTCTATTAAGTTCAGTTTTTTTTAAACAAAATCCTTAAAGTCTGACAATTCATTAAGCATCCATTTTTTTCATTCAGGATTATGCTTAACTTTGATGGATATGATATTTTCAGCCAGAAGCCCAGTTCTTTTGCTCTTCAATATATAGCATCCCAAGACCTGTAGTCTTTTAATGTAGCCACCTCTAGGTCTTGTGTGATTCTAATTGTGGGACCACCATATTTAAATTGCTTTTTTTCTTGTTGCTTGTACTATTTTATCTTTGAGCTGGGGGTTTCAAAGTTTGACTATTATATTCCTGTAGGTTTTCCTCATAGACTCTCTTTCAGGTAGTGGTTGGTGGATTTTTTTTCTATTTCTATTTTCCTCTTTTGTTCTAATGCTTCAGGACAATTTTCTGTAATTACTTATTGTATTAGTGTATCAAAATTCTTTTTTTTTTGATCATAGCTCTCAGGTAGTCCAATTTTTCTTATGTTTTCTCTTCCTGATCTGTTGAGATGTTTCACATTCTCTTCTATTTTTTTCATTCTTTATATTTTGTTTTATTATTTCTTGGTCTCTTATAACTTTGCTGGCTTCCCTTTGCACAATTCTAATTTTCAAGGAGTCATTTCCTTCCTTAAGATTCTGGGTCTCCTTTTCTAAATTGGTTGACTTTCTTTTCATAAGCTTCTTGTTTTTCTTGGGTTGTTCTTATTTTTTTTTTTTAGTTTTTCCTCAATCTCTCTCATTTGATTTTTAAAGTCTTTTAAGTTCTTCCATGAATTCTTTTGGGGAAGGTAACCATTTGAAGTTACTCTTTGGGGTAGGAAAGGCTTGTTTTGCTTCAGTATCCTCCTCTGAAGACGAACCTCGGTCTTCTCTATTCCCATAGTAACTTTCTATGGATGGATTCTTTCTCCTTTGCCTGCTCATTTTTCTTTAAATTTGTAGCAGCTCATTTTTTTGTAATTACCTCTAAATCTGGGGTATGGGGGATAGTGCCTCTGGCCTCAGATCCTCCTTCAGTTCTCCCCTCCAGCTTGGAACTGAAACCAAGAATTCTGCCCTCCTGTAAGTGCCCACAGCCAGCGGTGTACCCACCCCACTGCTTTTGCTTTCACCAGGCCTGTGCTGGTTTCTTCTCGCCCAGGGCGGCCTTTCAGCAGCACAGCTGGCATCCCTTATCAGCAGAGGTTCCCTCAATCTTCCCTGGCTCAGATGCCAGGCTCCCCACACTGTCTGGGAGGTGAAAGTTCCTGTGGCTGGGGCTGAGGCAGCCTCCCAACCTAGCTAGCCCCACCCCCAGCCCTTGCCTGGCTATTTAAGTGGACCTAGCCTGGAAGTGTTTACTCTTCACAAGGACCAAACTTTGGTCCTGGGACTTTTCTTGTGATCTGTGATTATCCCAGGAGGAATCCTATTTTGCCCTAATTCTTGTTGATTTTTAGCATTCTATGTTTACCCTGAAGTGCTGTTTCATCTTGTTTGTGGGGGAAATCTGGAAAGCTTAAGAGTTTTCTGACCTACTCTACCATCTTTTCAGAATCATCTCCCCTGTATAAAATCTTAAGACCCTGAGTGAGACCTATGATCCTATGAAATAAGAATCCCACTGAGCTTTGTGGTAAATGTATATACTGTCTCTAAAACCAATCCAAGTATGACTTTCTCCTCTCAGGAAGCTGAGGATTCTTCTGAAGGTGACCAAATGGAAAAGTAAAATAAATATGTATAAAAGGCAGTATGGTGCAGAGAGTGCCAGTGAACCAAGAAGACTGAGTTCAAATACTGCCTGTGGTATATGCCACAATAGAGGAAAGTCACTTAACTTTTCAGTGCTCTAGGCAACTGTTGCAGAGAAGGTGCCAACTTATATTAGTAGAAGGAAATTTTCCCACCAAGGGAATTCCCTATACCAGTGAAATCACAGGTCCTGTTGCTATCCATAGGAGGGATTTTTGTATACCAGTTATGAGTAAATAGTGGGATAACTTGGGTTTTTTTAAATGCTGAACTTAATAAAATAAGCATAGAAAAAAAAGATGATTATACACAAAACTGCAAATCTATTGTGTATAATTTGCTATTCCTTTTAAATATAAAGTTAGCATGTAATTTTATTTTTCCCCCTCCCTACCCTCAAGATCGATACCATTAGACACAAATATGTGTGTGTGTGTGTATATATATATAGCACATATATATATATACACACACATATATATATGTATACATACATATATATGTAAAAAACATTCTATACACACTTCTGTTTGTCAGTTCTTTCTCTAGATGCAGGTAGCATCTTCCTTCACATGTCCTTTGTAGTTAATTTGGGTAAAATACTTCTGTTTGGTTAAAATATATTTTTCAAATTTTTTGTTGCATTTGAGTTCTAAGCTGCTTCCCTCTTTTTAAAAATATCAACAGGGAAATAAAACCTGCTCCTTTTAAGGATGAAAAGAAGTTTTGAGCATAACCAAGTTATAAAGAAAAACAGAGAAACTTCATGGCTCAATGGGGTCCAAGTGTAGGGGAGACAGAATTCAATGTAAAGTACTAGGGGAAAAAATGTAAGGACCGAGTGACAGCAGAGTGGCCAAGAGTAATTCTTTTCTGAAGTCCCAGCTCCAGGGTAGGTATCGGTACTGCATGAATTTGGATATTCGCTGGTGCTTTGGTCATGAGAGGAGAAGCCAGGGTAAGGATTTTGAGAGTTAACCAAGAAAGTAAGCAAACAGAGAACCGCTGTTGTGCTCCAGGGCTAATTAGCAGAGCCAAGAAGGCAGAATGATGCCATCCCTCTGATAAAAGCAAGGCGACAGTTCAAAGCTCCCTTGCTGGGGGCTTTTTAAACACAGGCTTCTGGGAAAAGTCCAGAAGTAGTAGCAGAGTAAGTAGGTCCTGGAAGGCTTCTAAGTAAGGGAAGATATTGGGTGAGTTTGCAATTCAGGCCTGGGCTATCATCGTTCAGTCTTGTCCAACTCTTTGTGAACCCACTTGGGGTCATAAACACTTTAGATTAACTAAGATGTGTCCTTAGATGAGGGGCATCTAGGTGGTGCAGTGGATAGAATGCCAGTCCTGAAGTCAGGAAGATTCATCTTCATGAGTTCAAATCTGACCTCTGATGCTAGTTGTGTGCCCCTGGGCAAGGCACTTAACCCTGTTTGCCTCAGTTGCCTTTCTGTAAAATGAGCTAGAGAAGGAAATGGCAAACCACTCTAGTATTTTTGCCAAGAGAACTCCAAACATGGTCACGAAGAGTGAGATGCACCTGAAATGACTGAACAAGTTCTGAGATGAATGGGAGTGACATTGACAGGAAACATGTTCAAATTGGTTAAGGAACTTTAGTTATGGTCAGTAGTTCATTATAAAATAGAAGACTTATTCCAATTCAGAATCCTAGTTTTTGAGCATTGGGAAGAGATTCAGAACCAAGCAAGCGGCAAACAAGGAGGAAGAATTCCCACTAAAATCTCTCAGAAGAAGGTCCTTGTCAGGGAGGAGAATGCTTTGGCTTCAGTCTTGCTCTCCTCTCCACCCTCCACCCTAACCCAACAGCTGGAGGAAGACCTTGCTAGTTTCTATGAGTCCAAGGGATTTTGGACTCCCCATATTTCCATCAGTATCCTAACATTGTCTTCAGGAATAGTAGTGGCTGGTGGCAATGTGAGAAACTTCTTCAGTAGCCTCAAAGGCGGGGGGGGGGGGGGTGGGGGGGGGGGGACTTCTGGCATTCCAGAGCTGACCTACCTCCTTGCTCTCAAAGCATAAGCCCATTTTCCCCTGGACTCTGTATGTACTAGAGGGAAACCGTGTCACAGATTTAAGGGAGGGAATGTTTTATACCAACTCTTCTTACTGTACCCTTAGTAAATAGAGGTTTATAAGATCTAACTAAATGATTCTCCTTCCCAACTGATGATCATTGGGAAGAAACATACTGCTGAGGCCTTAGGAACTACAGCAATAGAAAGATAACTGCCTGACACCTCATGGGGGATTCCAACTCTGAGAGGACATAAATAACTGAGATTTGGGGAACTGCAAGAGAGAGTTAAGTGCCTCAAAGCTTGTCTTGTGAAAGGCAAAATGAAACATCCCTTACCCTCAAGAATCTTACATTCTACAGGAACACAAGACAAGTACAGACAAAGCAATTTCAAGAAAGAATGATAATAATAGATCAAGAAAGGCCTCATTTGGAGCAAAAGCTGATTTGAAGGAAGCCAGAGGTTTCAGTGAGAGTGGGGTGGAGTGCAGAGTGCCTTCTGAATCTGGAGGACAAATTGTGCAAAGCAGCAGATATAATTCTGTGTACAGGGAATAGTAGACTAATTTGACTAGAATGGAGAATGCATGGAGTGGATTAATAAAAATGACTGGAAAGGGGGGGGATGGAGCCAAGATGGCAGCTGGAAAGCTGGGACTGGCCTAAAGCTCTCCCCCAGGACCCTCCAAACACTTACAAAACCTATAAAACACTTATACACACCTATAAAAAATGGCTCTGAACGAATTCTAGAACTGCAGAACCCACAAAATAGCAGAAGGAAGCAGGACACAAGCCCAGGACAGCCTGGATGGTCGCTGGGTAAGGTCTATTGCACAGAGCTGGGAGCGGAGTAGAGCCCAGCATAGGCTGCACCTGGACCAACCAGACTGGGAGGCAGGCGGAACAGGCCCTGGTGCCCTGAATCAGTAAGCCTTGGCAGTTACCAGACCTCTCAACCCACAAACACCAAAGACAACAGAGAAGGTTAGTGGGAAAAAACTGCAGGGACAGAGTGAAAGGAGTTCGCAGTTTGGCCACTGCCCCGGGGGCAGCCAAGGTAGTGCAGCTCTGAGGACAGAACTACAGCTGCAGTTGCTTCAGGCCCCAGGCCCATCTGGTGGGAGAAATTAAGTGGCAGATCAGAGTGGGAGTCCAGAGTCTGCCCAGATCTGAGTCACAGTCCGGGTTGGCGGCTCTTGGGGGAGGAGGAGTGCTAGTGTGGCAGAGCTTGCTGTGCAGAAATACCTCTGAAAACAACAGCGCAGCCCCTCAAGCTTGGAACAAAGTACTCTATACTCTACAAGCAGTCATACCACAACGAAAAACTCAAGGGTCAAGTAGTTGGCTGGGAACATGGCCAGGCAGCAAAAACAGACTCAGATTCAGACTCAGACTTTGGAATCTTTCTTTGGTGACAAAGAAGACCAAAACATACAGCCTAAAGAAGTCAACAAAGTCAAAAAACCTACATCAAAAGCCTCCAAGAAAAACATGAACTGGTCCCAGGCCATGGAAGAGCTCAAAAATGATTTGAAAAAGCAAGTTAGAGAAGCAGAGGAAAAATTGGGAAGAGAAATGAGAGTGATGCAGGAAAACCATGAAAAACAAGTCAATGAGTTGCTAAAGGAGACCCAAAAAACACTGAAGAAAATAACACCTTAAAAAATAGACTAACTCAAATGGCAAAAGAGCTCCAAAAAGCCAATGAGGAGAAGAATGCCTTGAAAGACAGAATTAGCCAAATAGAGAGGGCAGTCCAAAAGACCACTGAAGAAAATACTACTTTAAAAATTAGATTGGAGCAAGTGGAAGCTAGTGACTTTATGAGAAATCAAGATATTATAAAACAGAACCAAAGGAATGAAAAAATGGAAGACAATGTGAAATATCTCATTGGAAAAACCACTGACCTGGAGAAGTGATCCAGGAGAGATAATTTAAAAATTATTGGACTACCTGAAAGCCATGATCAAAAAAGGAGCTTAGATGTCATCTTTCAAGAAATTATCAGGGAGAACTGTCCTGATGTTCTAGAGCCAGAGGGTAAAATAGAAATTGAAAGAATCCACCAATTGCCTCCTGAAAAAGATCCCAAAAAGAAGACTCCTAGGAACATTGTCACCAAATTCCAGAGTTTCCGGGTCAAGGAGAAAATACTGCAAGCAGCCAGAAAGAAACGATTTGAGTATTGTGGAAACACAATCAGGATAATACAAGATCTAGCAGCTTCTACATTAAGGGGTCAAAGGGCTTGGAATATGATATTCCAGAGGTCAATGGAGCTAGTATTAAAACCAAGAATCACCTACCCAGAAAAACTGAGTATCATGCTCCAAGGCAAAATATGGCTTTTCAATAAAATAGAGGACTTTCAAGCTTTCCCAGTGAAAAGACCAGAGCTGAATAGAAAATTTGACTTTCAAACACAAGAATCTAGAGAAGCATGAAAAGGTAAACAAGAAAGAGAAATCATAAGGGACTTTAGTACTAAAGTTGAACTGTTTTGTTTACATTCCTACATGGAAAGATGATGTGTATAATTCATGAGACCTCAGTATTAGGGTAACTGAAAGGAATATATATATGTATATATAAATGTATATATGTATATACATATATGTGTATATATATAGACAGAGCGCACAGGGTGAGTTGAATATGAAGGGATGAGATCAAAAAAATTAAATCAAATTAAGGGATGAGAGAGGAATATATTGAGAGAGGGAGAAAGGGAGAGATAGAATGGGGTAAATTATCTCACATAAAAGTGGCAAGAAAAAGGGAAGGGAAGAGGGGGCAGGTGAGGGGGAATGAGTAAATCTTGCTCTCATCGGATTTGACCTGAGGAGGGAATACCATGCACACTCAATTGGGTATCTTACCCCACAGGAAAGAAGGAGGAAGGAGATAAAAAAGGGAGGACTATAGAAGGGAGGGCAGATGGGGGAGGAGGTAAACATAAGCAAACACTTTCAAAAAGGGACAGGGTCAAGGGAGAAAATAAAGGATAGGAAGGAGCAAAATATAGCTAGTCTTTCACAACATGAGTATTGTGGAAGGGTTTTGCATAATGATACACATGTGGCCTATGTTGAATTGCTTGCCTTCTTAGGGAGGGTGGGTGGGGAGGGAAGAAGGGAGAGAATTTGGAACTCAAAGTTTTAAAAGCAGATGTTCAAAAAAAAGTTTTTGCATGCAACTAGGAAATAAGATATACAAGCAATGGGGCATAGAAATCTATTTTGCCCTATAAGAAAGGAAGGGAAAGGGGGATGGGGGGAGGAGTGGGGTGACAGAAGGGAGGGCTGACAGGGGAACGAGGCAATCAGAATATATGTCATCTTGGAGTGTTGGGGAGGGTAGAAATGGGGAGAAAATTTGAAATTCAAACTCTTGTGAAAATCAATGCTGAAAACTAAAAATATTAAATGAAATAAAATAAAATACAATTCAAAAAAAAAAAGACTGGAAAGGTAAGTGAGAGTCATTCTGTAAGGGGCTTTAAATGCCAGGCTATGGATTTTGTATTTTATCCTACAGCAGGGTGTGGAACCTGTGGTCTCGAGGCCACAGGTAGTTCTCTAGGTCCTCAACTGTAGCCCTTTGACTGAATCCAAACTTAACAGAACAAATTCCCCTTAATAAAAGGATTTGTTCTGTAAAACTTGGACTCAGTCAAAAAGCCGCAACCGAGCACCTAGAAGGCCACATGTGGCCTCGAGGCTGCAGGCTCCAACCCCGGTCCTAGAGGGAACAAGGAGTCATTAGAGATTTTTCAGGTAGAAAAGAGATTGCCATGAGCAGATCTCTACTTTAGAAATATCCATTTGTCAGCTCTTGAGGAGGTTGACTTGGATAGGAGAGACACTAAAGGCAGGAGGCCAATTAAGTGGTGATTGCAATAGTCTAGGACAGTGGTCTCTAAACCTTTTTGGTGATATCCCTGTATCAATAAAAAAAGTTTTAAGCATTGATCCTCCAATATATGTAAACTTATTTATAAATTATATACATATGCCACTATACTAACATGTTATATACAATAGAAATAAAAAGGCTGAAATAAAAATATCTTAAGTCAATTTTATTTTATTTATTAATGATACAAACCCCTTTTGCTCTTACTAAAATATTAAATAGTAATGTGGTTGAATATGCTTCATTATTCTTTAAGATCTTGGTTTCATGAGGCTGCCACTGCCTTGTTGGACTTCCAAAGTGTGAATCCATACATTAAATATTAGCAAAGCTTAATTTCTTCCTAATTTTTAAATTAACATTGATAATTTATTTTCCCCAAATGCATACAGGTCTCAACCATATCTTTATCTTGTCGTATCCTGTTAATCAGAAGCACTTGATTTGTTGTAAACAAACTTCAGGGGCTGGGTGGAACCCGGATTTTCTTATTGGCAAGTGGGGAACACAGGGTGTGGGAGACAGCATTCCACTTGCTTAGAATTCTAGGCCAAAAAGAAAGATTGATTAGTATGAGACTTTTTAATTTATCATGTTAACTACTGTCTGAAACATACAGGTGGGCACACCGCAGTAACCATGCCAGATCATCGATTTGGGTTATTTGGGGTGTGCTTATAACTCTTCTTGAACTTCTGCCTTGTTCTGCATCTCTCCTTTTAACCTCATCATAGGTAATAAGATAGCCATAATTCTTCAGGTATTTTTCCTCTTAGGACATTACACTGTTCAGTCTTTTAGTTTTTCTGCAATATTTTTGGATGTATTTGGTGGTTCCTCAGACACACAAAGTTTTGCAGGAACATTTTCTCTCATTCTGCCTTTCTGTCTTTCTTAGATTTTGGAGCCTGAGATATCTGAGCGAATAGAGTGGTGTTTTCTTCTTATTTTACAGCAGAAGGTCTTATTCTTCATTCAAATGGTCCACAGCTGGATGCAGATTTTCTGACAGATCTCCAAAAAATGTAGCTTGAGTCCATATTTACCTTTGGAAACTGGACTGCTGGCTGCAACAGAAATCACACCAGAAACTGGCCCCAAAGGGCATCTCATCTATATACCCAGTCCCTTGGCATCTTGCTACATGGAGCCCCTCATCACACGTGGGGGCTCACTCCACATACATAATCATACAAAGAATAAATACAAGGTAGTCAGGGACATGTTAAAACACAGAGCTTTCCTTCCAAGTCACTCGTTACATCTCCACCATCTCAGAATGATAGCCTCCAGGTTATTTTTTTATTCCTCCCTACTATTTACCAATATCTAATTTTATATCCTATCTCTTCTCTTGATTTATACTGCCCCTGTGCTATATTCAGGTCCTTATCACCATAATAATGATCTTTGGGGAAACAGATAGTTCAGGGGAAAAAATCTTTACATCATTTCTGTATCTTAAGATATATAAATAATTGATTTAAATTTATAAGGATAGAACCATTATTCTCAATGATAAATGGTCAAAGGACGTGAACAGGCAGTTCTCAAGGGAAGAAATCCAAGCTAGCTCTAGATAGATGAAAAAAATGCTCCAAATCACTCATAATTAGAGAAAGACAAATTAAAATAACTCTTAGGTTCCATCTCACATCCATCAGATTGTCAAATTTGGTTTAAAAAAAGGAAAATGACAAATGTTGGGGGAGGGGGAACAGGCAATATGATGGACTGTTGGTGGAGCTATAAATTGGTCCAACCACACTAGAAAGCAATTTGGAAATATGCCCCCTCAAATTTCTAAACTGTGCATACTTTTTAACAAAGCAATACTACTACAAGCTTTATACCCCAAAGAAATTTTTAGAAGAGGGTACTATGTGTTATATAGTATGGACATATACATACATATATACACATGTTCTATATATATATATATATATATATTTCTAATTAAATCTATTGTGGAGGCAAAAAACTAGAAACTAAGAAAATGCTCATCAATTGGGGAGTGGCTAACAAAATACGGCATATGAATGTAATGAAATACTATTGTGCTGTAAGAAATGACAAAAGAAACAATTTCAGAGAATCCTGGAAAGATCTGTATAAAATGATGTAAACTAAGATGAGAAGAACATAGAGAACAACTTATACAATAATAAAACTGTAAAGGCAAGCAACTTTGAAATGCTTTAGATCTCTGATCAACCCAATGACCACCCACAATTCCAAAGAATGAAAGATGCTACAGAAAGATGAAATCATCAGAGTAAGACATATTCTTTTGGTAAGATCAATGCTGGAATTTCTTTTGCTTGACTAGCAAGTCACTCAATAAACAGTTATTAAGTGCCTACTACATATCTGGCACTTTGCTAAGCACTGGGGATAAAAAAGCAAAGACAAAAGACAGTCCATGCTCTCAAGGAGCTAACAGTCTAATAGGGGAGATACATGAAAACAACTAGGTACAAACAAGATACATAAAGGATAAATTGGAGATAATCAAGAAAGGGAAGGTACTAGCATCAAGGGAGAGCAGGAAAAGGTTTGTGGAGAAGGTATAATTTTAGTTGGGTCTTGAAGGTGGCCAGGACAGCCAGGAGACAGAATTGCAGAGGGAGAGAATTCTGGGCATGGGAGACAGCCAATGAAAATATCCAAAGTTGGGAGAAACAATATCTTGTGCAAAGACTGACAAGGAGGACAGGATCACTGGATCACAGAGTATGTGTTAGAGAATGATGTGTCAGGGAGTATGGTGTGGGAAGAACGGAAAGGGAGGAGGGGGCCAGGTTGTAAGGGGTTTTGAAGGTCAAATAGAGGATTTTATATTTTATCTTGGAGGTGGAAAGAGCCACTATATGAAGATGATTAATTCGACAGCTGAGTGGAGGATGAATTGGGATGGGGAGAGACTTGGGGCAGGAAGACCAACTAAAAGACTCTTGCAATAGTCCAGGTGATGAAAGACTACATCAGGGTGGTGTCAATGTTGGAGGAAAGAAGAAGGCATACCCAAGAGTTCTTATGAAGGTGAAGTAAACAGACTTTAGCAACATATTGAACATGAGATGATGAGAGCAAGGAGCCAAGGATGCTATCTAGGTTTCAAGCCTGGGTAACTGAGAGGATGGTGGTGTCCTCAACAGTAATATGGAAGTTGAGAAGGAGCTTTTGGGTGGAAATAATGAGCTCAGTTTTAGACATGTTGAGTTTAAGATGTCTATGGGACATTTAGTTAGAGATGTCCAATAGGCAATTGGAAATGGGAATCTGGACGTAAAGAGAGATGTTAGGGCAGCATTGAGATGATCACTGACCTCATGAGGTCTGATGAGATCACCACGTGAAAAAGAATAGATGGGGAATAGAAGGGGACTCAGGACAGAATCTTGTAGCATACTTGCTTGTTAGCAGGTATGTCATGGATGAAGATCCAGCAAAGGAGATTGAGAAAAGGTGGACAGACAGGTAGGAGAAGAACCAGGACAGAGTCATGGGAACAAGGGAGAAGAGGGAGCTCTGGTCTCTCAGTTTTTTCAATGACCCTAGCTGAGAGAGTAGGGTTGGGGAGCCATAGGAGGTTAGGAGAGGGTGAAAAAGGGTTTGGAAAAGCCACTTTGGTGAGTAGGATAGTGAGTCAATTAGAGAGGTATAAAAGATTGCCTTGCCACGGTAAAGACAACTACGTAATAAATATTTGTAGAAGACTCCATCATCCCAGGGATTTTCTCAATCTTCCTTTAGCAGCACAGAAGGAAGTGGACAATGGGAGTAATTATGGACTGAGGCGTGGCATATTTGTTACAAGGGGTTTCTTTCTTTCTTTTGTTTTCCCCAGTGGACCAGGGGGGAGAGGGAGAGAAAATAGATTTTTAATTGAAAAAAAAATTTTAAAGAAGAATAACTATCTTTTAAAAAAGTTACTGCTATTGTTTTTTAACATCACTTTCATTACTGAATATATCCTCTTTCCAGAGAGTCATCCCTTGTACAATGAATATAAAAGGGAGAGGGGGGAAAAGCAGCATATCAGCTGAACTTAATATGACAGTATATGCAATATTCGACCCCTATAACTGCACCCTGCCCCTGCCTGCAAATAAGAAAGACAGTTTCATTTTCCCAACCCTTTTTCAGGGACTGGGCTTGGTTATGATAGCCTTCTAATTGGTCTCTAGGCTTCCAAGCTCCTCCTTCTTTAATCCATCCATGAAAGAAATAACACAATAACTGACTCATAATAGAAGTCTGACTGTGTTACACGGTCCTGCTCAATAAACTTCACTGGCTTCCCACTGCCTTTATAATAAAATCCAGAATTAGATTACCTTTCCTGGGCCTAAAACAAGGCCACTCAGACTTCCCAAATTCTAGTTGAAAAAGAAACAACATAGTGACAGGTACTGCTGCTCATTCATCTGTCTGCTTGGGAAGGTCCAAAGGGGAGATGAAGGAAGGGCAGCCCCCGGGAGAACCGGCTCAAAGAGCAGAGTCCTCAGAAGATTATATTTAAGCCCCAGAATGTCAAGTTGGCCTAAAGAAGAGAAGACTTACATAAATTATTAGTAAATGCTTTGCAAACCTTAAAGGATTAGCTATTATTATTGGTCATCATCAAATATTTTAATTTTTGTCACCTAGAAGAGGAATTAAATGTAGAGGCCAGAACTGAGACCAATGAGTAAACATTACAGGATGCAATATTTTTGCTCAATATAAAGAACATTTTCCTAAAAATTAGACCTATTAAACATGGGATGGGCTCCTTTGTGCAGCAACAAGCTCCCCATGTATTGGACTAGATGAGCAAATATGGATAGATTACAATCTACAGCCACATCTGTAATCACAGATCCCTCAAAGTATTCAAAATAAATTTATTTTTAAGTTATTATTTAGTGGTTACCCCAATCCCATATTTCTGCAAACTGCCATGTATAGAAATATACATAGTTATTGTTTAAGTAAGAAGATTGGAAAGGGAGTTACAACACTCTTTTTTAAGTAACGATTGTACTCATACTCCTTGGAAGCCGGGCTAATCTATTAAACAAAAACCAAGTACTTTCAGTGTCTTTTGTTATTTTTGGCCAGCTAACCCACAAATCTTCATACCAGGAGCCACAGTAACTAAATTTAAAGTGCTAAATTATGGGGAGGAGGGTCAGAGTTTTCACTGAGAAAAAACAAAATACCAATTTGGAAAGGGGTGAGTCATTTTTGAAAAATCTCTTTGAGGAAGAGAACCTAAGGTTTAAATTCCTTGGGGAGTATCAGAACTGCAGAGGGAAGATAAGGGAGTGTCCTTTACCTAGAAGGGGTGGGGAACAAGCTGGAGAAGAAAGACATACAAGGAGACTCCTCAAGGTAGGTCTGGGTCACTGGTAAAAAACAAAGAAAACTTGTCAGGAAGTTTTTTATGGTAATTGAACATGTGTTAAGCATAAATCATATGCCAGGATTAGTTCATGGAACACATTTATTACATACAGACATAGTAATCCTCCTGCTTATATAAATCATGACGGTGCTATCTCCTCATAAACTTTATCTTGTACTCTTGGAGTTAAAAAAGGAAGCTGAGAAACAAAAAGGAATTAGAGGAAGAGGAATATATAATAGACTGACAAATGATACTGTGCATCAGTCAAAGCTTGTCAGCCCCATGCAAGGCTTTCTTCCTTCTGTCAGGGAGAAAGACATCCTGGATGCCAGCAGCTGAGTCCAGGATGCTAGCAGCAGAGCGGGAAGGTTACTGGACTTGGAATCAAGAGATGTGAGGTCCAACTGAAACTCTCAGAGCTTTAGTTTCTTCATTTGCAAAAATTGGGATAACAATATCTGTACGATTTACCAGATCAGGCAGTTATAAGGAAAGCAAACTGTAAAATGATGTATAAATTAATTTATTATTATTACTAATGTTATGGAATGGCTATCCTAATGGTCCTTCTGTTTCTCAGCTTGTCTTAAAAATGGAGTCTGTAGGGACATAGAGTCAGAAAATCACAAAATTTCAGAGCTGAAAGGTAATCAGAAGCCTAACACAACCTGTACCTGACAATCTGATCTATAAGTTCCCCCTAAAGAGGTCACCAAACCTTTCTTGGAAGAGGCAGCTGTGTCAAAGACTAGAAAGATCTTGTCATACTAATATGCATATTCTTCAATGAGAATGTAAGGATTTTAACCCAGAATGAGCTGGCAGAAAATACTTGAACTGTAGGTATTTTAATCAGGAAATACTACTTATACCTGAAAGGAATGTTATGAGGACTATGTCCTCTCTTCCATAGGTCTGTGCGCTAAATATTGAAAATGCAGTTTTATAGTCAGCCCTGTGACACCTATGATTAGGGACCATGAGGCATCTAAGACACTGGATCTGCCTCAAGTTTGTAATCTGGCCTGTGTAACCCTGGACAAGTGCCTTGCTCTCTTTAGGCCTCAGTTTCTTCATCTGTAAAATTAGAAGTATGGACTCGATGACCTCGAAGGTCCCTTCCAGCTTTAAATCTATGACCCTATGAGGCAGCTAGGAAGGCAGTAAAATGGGTCAGTGGTTAGAGCGCTGGGCCTAGAGTCAGGAAGACCTGATTTCAAATTTGGCCTCAAACACTCCCTAGCTGTGTGACCACTTGCCCAGGCAAGTCACTTAGCCTCTGTTTGCCTTATTCCACTGGAGAAGGAAATGGCAAACCATTCCAGTATCTTTGCCAAGAAAGCCCCATGGACAGTATTGAAGTGTGTTCCTGGGGTCACCAACAGTTGGACACAGCTGAACAACAACATTATCTATCATCCATTCTCCATACCTACCAACAGGAATTAAATAAAAGAAGTAGAAAAAACTCAAGTTGTCAGATGTGAAATACTTGGTGGTAGAAGGGAAAAAAAATCTATGAAACTTGTCTGAGACTTTACTTTTCATCTCATCCTGGTAACAGGTCAACATTCAAAGAGATTTATTGAGTTCCTACTTAAAAAGGTCAACCAACGAGATTTATTGAGTGCCTACTTTGTGCAAGGCACTGTGATAGACAAAGGCCACTTAAAGACCACAAAAGAACCACCAAAAACAAATAAACAAATAAATGGAACCACTTCTCAAGAAGTTTACACCAGAATGGAGTTTGATGGGTGGTGTTAAGTTGTTGTCCCAAGGTCATCCAAAGTTAGCAGCCCGGACATTTGTCATAATACGGGTTTCTGGGGCTGCTGTCTTCCTCCCTGGTTCATTCTGTCCAGCAGAGCGGTCTCCCTCCTGGGCTCCTCTGGGTTTAACTTCCCTCTCTTTCCTCCCCCAGAGTGCTGGGCCTGGGAGCTGGGAGTGGGTGGGGCCAGCAAACACCTCCTCCCCTCCGGACCTTATCTTACTACCTAGG